>NW_015150765.1:793171-799627 GCF_000732505.1 Cyprinodon variegatus | reverse complement strand
ATTGGACGAATTTAGGTGTTCAGGCTGACGTAGAACTAACTGGCCTGCAGAAGATAACGGAAAAAAACACAGATTTTAAGACAGGATTTATTTTTTGAACGTCTAACTTTTGGAACAATATCATCTGATAAATAGAACATTTGTATACATGTTTAAGCCAGAATGATTTGACATTTAAACATGACTTTCCTACGACTTTAAGCGTCTCAGTTCAAACATTCTGACTGTAGCTGCTAAATGTCCGCAGCATGATGCCGTCACCCCCCTGCTTTACAGTTGCAATGATGTCCTGAACTCGCAGCTTTGCTCTTCTGCGGCAGATTTAGTGACGTTAGAGTCCAGTTTTAGACCAGAGGATATGTCTTTAACCATCGGGGTCTCTGTCCCGTATAAACGGCGCCGGGGCGTGACGCTATGACGTTCTCCTCCTGGTATCTCAGCTGATTTCTTTGGATTTTTTTTTCCTGGTGTCCCAGCAGGAACAGGAGCTCAGGAACCAACTGGACTTTCTCAGATCATTTAGAGCCGCATGAAGAAGTAAAGAAGGATCTCTTTGTTCTGACATTTAGCCTCACTGTTTCTCAGCACCCAGAAGCGTCTCTTACTCCAAACTTCATTAAACTTTATAAATTTCCCGTCTGATTGCAGAATAAATGAAGAGAGGAGCCGCTGGACGCAATCTGCTGCTCTGAACGCTTTGTTTTAATAATCTCTGTTTTCCTGATGATCCATCAGTGATTGCTAATCAAGGCGTCGCTGATGAGACGCCGCCGTCGCCGCTCAGGCTGAACGTGTCTCTGTCCTCAGGTTACGTCCAGGCCTCCAAGCAGGATAAAAAGTTTGCCACCTGCGCTCCAGATTTCTCCTACGCCGCGCTCGGCGAGTGTCTCCGCCGCGCCTTCATCTACCGCCAGCCGTCGCCCGTGGAGACCGTCCTCTTCAACAGGAAGCAGGGCCGTCAGGTGGGAGAGGTTGCTAAGCAACAGGTGGCAAGCCTGGACTCGGACAAGCCAATCCTGGGCTTCAGAGCGTCCAACGAGAGGCTGTTCATCCTGACCTCCTCTAATCTGTTTGTGCTGAAGGTCAATAATAATTAGATTGAGGTTTGGTCTCGTTAACCCGGCGGGAGGGGGGGGGTCATTCCCACCTGGATGAAGGCGTCTCTCTCCTCTATGTGAACAAGACGGGGTTTTATGAGGATGAACTTGTGTGGAATCTGTTTTTATACTTGAAATCTCTGCAGAAATAAAGGAATGAATGACAGCTGGGATCTCACATTTATTCTCTCTGGAGGTTTTTTAGAACAAACTAAAAGATTTCAGACTTTTGGTCTCAGCTCCTTCTTTAAATCCCAAATAGAAATTTATTTTAGTTTCAGTTTATTTCTATAGCGCAAATTCACCAACATGTCACCTGAAGGATCCCCTTAAAGACTTCCTTTAGATCAGAGGGGTGTAAATACATTTTACCGCTGATCTCACACTGATGGAGAAACGCCGTAATCACAGAAAATAGACAGAATTCAGATTAAAAACCTGCTGCAAGCAGAAATTACTTCAACACAGGAAAGACATGCAAAGGAAAAAAAGCACTAGGGCTGCAGGTAATGATTATTTTGCAAATAAATTAATCTGTTGATTATTTTTTCGATTAATCAAATAATAATCAGAATGCCAAAAGTTAAATAAATGCTGAATATTTATATTTTTTAGTCTTGGTATAATTCCTGCTCTAAGTGAGTCGCTCTTCAGCTAAAGGCACGTTTTACAGCCTCTATACTCCAGTAAACAATCGATTTCTAAATTAGTTGACAATTATTTCTATACTTGATTATTCTGATTAATTGTTTCATCCAAACAGAAAAACTAATTCGATTAACTTTATTTATTTAGTTCCAAATCACATCATGTCATCGCAGGTCACTTTATAGATCCAGATCAATCAGATAATGCAGTCACTGACTTTGCAGGATTCTCTCCACCTGAATGACTCTTCAGCAATCCCTCACACTAAGCATGCTTGTAGCGACAGTGGAGAGGAAACACTCCCTTTGAACAGGAATAAACCTCCAGCAGAACCAGGCTCAGTGTGAGCGGCCATCTGCTGAGGCCCACTGGGGTTCAAGGAGACAGAAGCAGACATAGAAAAAGAAGCATAGAAGCTCTGACCTGTTAATACTTTCTACGGGGGGGGGGGTGTTCACTTCAACTATCAGATACAAAACATTTGATTATTTTTAGTTACTACATTATAAGGAAAAATGTGAAATTAAATATCAACTCCAAATTTTTCTGTTTCAACTAAGATTTATAAGTTAACAAACATTTTGACCCGTTTCTGACTCCATACATTTCCCCTTTGCATTCAATGTATGTTAGCATCCTTAGTGTTTGCGGTGGGTTTGCTCCTCTCCTGTTAGTGTGATTGCAGTGTTGCTGTTTGGTATCTGGAGATTGCTGCTCGTTTCACTGCTGATCTCTCTGCAGTCACCTGAAGCCGAGGCTATCTGCACCTTTGCTGCCTTCAGCAAGGTTCCTGCTGCTCCAATGCACCCCCCCCCCATACACACACACACACACACACACATATACAAATAATCCAAAATGTTGAAGGTCATACAAACACTAGTTCATATTTATGCAACCGCTCCACTTTGATGCCAGAGGAAAGCTGCCAGGGGACATGAAGGCTGCAACTGAATATGGGAGAAATGAAAATGATTCCACTATAAAACTGGACAAAAATGGCTTCCATGCCCAAAGTCCCAAGATCAAAACCACTGCTGACCCAAAAAACTCCACATAACCCCCAAAAAACACATTTATATTAAACATTTTAATGATCTATGGCAGATTCTGCAAACTGATGAGACAAGTTGCATAGAAAATCTCATCTAGAGCCAAACTTGCTGGTGGCAGTGTGATAATCATGGCTGGTTTATAAATTGTGTGTCGACACAGAACTAAACCTGAAACTTGCAAACATTCCTTTCCAAAGGTAATAAAGAAACTAGGCGTGGAAACGTGCCGCCCGTTACACCAAATGACCAACGTACATTTTAGAGGAAAGTGGAAAAACGGCGACGCAGACGGGAAGGTTAAGTCAATTTTACTTGATATATATTGATCATAGATCAACGTCCGATGTCGCTGTGTAATTCCTCCTCATGGGAACCATAGCGACACGTAAACTGAAGTTTTGTTTGCTGCAGGATGGATGCTTTGGCTCCGCTGCAGGATGTTAAAAATGAGAGAATTGGCAGGTAACTTGTTTTCATGGATCACCAACGTTACCTGGCCTATGATGATGACTCATCGGTTCAGACCTCATGAAGCATTGCTACTGGATCTATGTGGTGAATCGAGTCTTAATACTGCAGGTCCGACCTGACGGAGCCACAGCATCCTAATGAGCACAACTATGTAAGCAACCAGGTTATCTGGGTCAACGGTTCTAAGGAACCACGGTTAAATATGGAAACCAGCCCTACCTGGTAAGTATGAGATTTGATAAATGATTAAAAATGATCGATGGCTTTGGCTTCCTCGGCCCTTAAGCAGCATCGCCCTGTTTGGCCATTCCACCAATCTGCACCTCCCTTTTAGTGGACTAATGGAGGAGTTCAAAGTCACGCGCTCAACAGAGGTGGGGATGAACAGGGACTCGGCGGACGCTAAGATAGCGTCGGCAGGAATCATCAAGACCAGGAGGAAGTGGCAGAAACAAGAAGCTGTCCGTAGAGCGGAGGCAAGGCTGAGGCATGAAACTGGTTGGAGTCGTGGCAGGGGGGAGGGCAGGTCTGGGGAGCTTTCCGAAGTTCCTCAAACTATCTATGATGTCCTCCAAAGTCTGGCCAACCTTCTCACCTGGGGCCTGGCAGATAGTCCTGAGTTTAAACTGTGCCAGAGAAGGGACACCATTCTGAGCCTCCGCCCAAAGGCCTTAGGAGGGGGGCGGTATCGCTGGCGTTACGATCAAGTTCTAAAATTCTCAGCGGATTCAGTCAGCACAGAACAGGAAGACCCATGTTACTCTGAAGCAGTCGATCACATTTGTAAAACCACCACCCTAATTCCTCAGGGGGGCTCCTGGCTGGCAGCTCTAGGACGGCAACTCAAGTTCGCAATTCCGCCCAGATATGGCGTTAACATCGGAGAACACCAAGCAAGTGGTCTTACTGGAACGGATCGTCACATAGAAGGACCGGATGAGTGGCTAACGAGCACAAGAGAGGTAAATACTCAGAGTACCGCGCAATGGCTGGAAGACCCGCTGCAAACCTGTCAAAATCGGGTGCAGAGGTTTCCGTCCAGAGATTGTCCAAAGTCCTTGGTGTTAGAGGACCGCAGTTTAGGAAGCCACCAAGAAAATTTTTTAGGCTGCAGAAAAGTAACCTGACTCCGCCAGATGGATTTGCTGGATTTGTTCCGCATATCCATCTGGAAACCTTCCGTTGAAGTAATTTTGGGAAGGGGCGAAAATACTGGTTAGCTGATTGGCCTATGTTGGTGATAGACGGGCCAAATAAACCAATCAGATCAACGAAGCATATGACGTACTAACAGAGCGACAACGAAAACACAACCACAAGCCAGGCTACTCTTGCCGAAACCAGTCGGGAGAAGAGCAAAAACATCTTTTCGTCTGAGAAAAGCCTCCAGAGCAGTGTTTTGCTCTTCTTTCAGTGAAGAAATACTCTGTAATTCCCATAAAACTTGCTCGATAGCCACGCTAACGCTAGTTTCATCGGCTGAAGCCGCCATGTTCTTTAGACTGAACTGTCGCGCTTCTCGTTGCGTCACACCTCAACCCGCCTCAAAGCCAACGCTGATTGGACGTTCGTTTGGTGAACGGCTCCAAATTTTCTTCAACGGAGAGTCTCCATACTGATCTGCGAGTGAAACCTTGAAAGCTCGCGAGATCAGGATGGTCTCACGAGGCTAGCAGAAAAGGCTACACGGTGGCTGCGGAACTGTAGGGGGAACCGTGGTGCGCTACTTGGACACAAGCTAAGGAGTGATCACTCTCAGCTGGGTCACCCGAGTGAGGGTGTCTGATTATTAAAGACCTGTAACACCCCGTGACGCCGGGTTAATCACTGATGACGTGTCCAAATATAACCCTAACTGTATTATAGTTCGAGATTAATAGTTCATACATGTGAAAAAAATGGACATGATTTCATGCGGCAGTTTATTGAAGATCAAAGATTTAACTATAATAATCCAAATCTGATAGATTAGTGGGCAGCTAATCCAGATTTTTGGCTTTTTGCTTTTATTAATTGAGTTTATTAATTATTATTAATTGATTTCAGCTTTTAAACTCTGGGGTTCCTGAGAAATGGCAGGTTTCTTTCTCTTTCCCAGTGGTTAAAAATAATCAACAAATAATTAATTCCCTGTTGGCAACTTATTGGAACGAAATGATTTGGTGAATTTGCCATAAATCTGAGATATCGCAGCACCGGATGTTCATCTTATTCTGATCCTCAGATTATTGTCTCCCATCCAGGCTACTGTGGCGACCAACCCAGTTTATCCGACTCTCCTCCTCACTGACCAACATGCTTCAGTTAAACCGTTTAGTTTTTTCTCCCGTGGCGGCCAGCGGATAAATCATCTGACTCATCATGGACCATTTGTGGTTAACAGAGTCCAGAGGTTTTGACTTGACAGGAAGCCTTCAACGCAAACTTTGAGGTAAAGCTGGGATTTTTGCTTGTTTTTCAAATCTGAATATTTTACTGGCATGCACCATTTTTAGCTTTTGGGGGTTTATTATTGGTTGCAAGCAATCTTTGACCAATGAGACCCCTGGGCCAGTTTTAATGCTTCAGAGCTAAACGACCTGCTGGAATTGATGGAGCCGGAACCGACCCAAGCCTCCATGGGGCCGTAAGCGCCAATGGATTGGATACCAGCAGCATCGATCGCTGCAATCATCCGATCAATCACACGCCTATAAACTAAACCCAGCTCTGATAACGCCGTTACCATTGTCCTGTGTGGTTTTATGTTATTTAATGTCATTTATTTAATGTAAAAGGATTGTCTGGTTAAATATTATTGGTTCCAAAAAAACCAAAAACAACCTTAATCAGGAATGTGGAAAAATAATCTGCTATGCAAAAACAGTAAAAACAAAAACAAAACATGGGTAAATAAAAATAAACTTGATTGTACTAAAACAGAGCTGATTAAATAAAAAAATTAACATCAGCCACATGTTCATCTACATAATATAAACAAAACCTTACCTGAAACTGGTAGAAGAAAATAATAAAAAAAAGTTTAAAAAGTTGTTTTAAAAATGGTACTTTTACACTTTTACTGGAGTAAAAAAGCTGAAATTGATCCTTTGACTTCTTCAAAAGTGTTTTTAAACAGCTGGATTTATACTGGAGGAATAACTATTAATACTTTAGGTATCTCTGTCTATGAGAACATACAATTA
>NW_015150765.1:790999-791566 GCF_000732505.1 Cyprinodon variegatus | reverse complement strand
TTTTCCTTTAAATCAAAATGGATGCTCAAACTGTTCCTTCCTGTTGCTGTCAGTGATTTCTCAGATCTTCTGGAGGAGGTGGACAGAAGATTCCCTCGTCTCATTTTTCTGCCTTTTCTTTATGAGCAAAAAAATCCATTTCCATAAATTTCCATAAACATATTTTTTTTCTCATCAAGCTGCCTTCTGGTGCTGCAGCCTCAATCTCAGACGGATCCGATGGACCGAAATCCAATCATGCAGCTTTTCTCTCTCAGCTGAGGGAAAAGCGTCTGTTTCATCAGATGAATCTATCTGCTTTATTTGATCCTTTTAACGCCGCAGACGCATTAGCTGCTCTTCTTTTCACCCAGACGGTTAAAAACAGCAGAGCGAAGCCGTGGCAGCTTTGTCTTTAGGGGTCCTCATGGGGTCCGGCAGGAGCGGCTCTGCTAATGGACCCTTTATGTGAGGAGCAGAGAGCCGTCAGCTCTGAGGCTTTGATCGTGCCTTTCATTCAGGGTCAGAGGTCAGAATGACATCATCACCTCTAGATCCTGCAGGAACGGATCCACATCCCGAAGAAAT
>NW_015150765.1:783095-785592 GCF_000732505.1 Cyprinodon variegatus | reverse complement strand
ACAAGTATCTGTACTTTTACTCAAGTACGGAAAGTGAGTACTTTTGCCATCCCTGCCTGTTTTCTCATCGTTGCTTATCTGATCCACCTGCTTCCAGCTCCTATATATACTGTTTGTTTTCAAGCTACCAGGCCAGATTATTGGAGCGTTTGGTGAGATTAACTGTAGCGTTTTGATTATATTTCTGATTACCTGATTGTGAAATGTTTCTGTGGAGTTTTGCTTTGCTCTATTAGTCTGATCTGTTCTGGATTCCTGTGGTTTCCCAAACCTGGACCGTTTTCCTGACCACAGCTTGGATTTCCTCATCGGCTCTCTGATCGTCTGGTTTTTTGAACTTGGTTCTGTTACGACTTGGGCTTGGGTATTCCCTTCTGCTCCTCTGCGCCGCTTGGCATCAGCTCCGCTCATCACCCACAGCTCTTGGGGCGGCGACCGCCACAAGGAGACGACATTCTCCTTCTGGGATTCCTCACATCCCTCTGGGATCGACTGAACTCTGAACCAGCTCAGTGACTCTTAGTCAATAACAGCCATTTATTCTGAGTCACTGACCTGAGTTTCTGTCTCTACAGAGGAGCAGGCAGTTTATAAATAGACTGTTAGAACTCATTCAGATCTATCTGTTTGAATATTGGATCCATGGTTTCGATCTTCACAATTAGTTGGCGACTACATTGTTTTCCATCATGCGGCAACGTTCAGCCAATCATGTAGCGTAACGTTACTGGCAGGAAGCAGGACGCCAGCACATCTGGTTCCTACAGCGGGAATCGAACCCATAACCTTCTTGCTGCAAGGCAGCAGTGTGACAAACTCGGGGGTGGAAAGTAATTAATTACATTTACTCAAGTTACTGTAACTGAGTACTTTTTATGAGTAATTTGTAATTTTCTGAGTAGTTTTTGAAATATGTAATTTTTACTTTTACTCGAGTAAATTTTAACCTAAGTAGTTTTACTTTGCTACATTTGCTGTGTAAAAAAATAAAATTAAATACTGATGGTGAAACAATTAAACGTGGCCCTGCCTTGCCTTTAGCCTTTGTATTGTCTCATAATCCAGTGCTGCGCTTCAGAAGATGGCAGCTGCTAATCACAACTTAGGGAGTAATGATGAGGAAAGGCCTGAAGAGGAAACATATTCTGGACACGAAAAGCCAGAAAAATTATTTGTTATTTGAAGGATTATTTGTTTCCAAATGCAAATGCACCAAAGGGAACAATGTGATAATGCAGTGCAACATGTGGCTGCCCAGCAAAACGGAGCTTTCGGCTTTTAAAACATCAACAATTTACGTAAAAATGTGGCGGTAAGTTAGTTATCATGNTGTCTATGTTCACAGACTCTGCTGCAGCCAAACAACCTTTTCATTGTTTTTCTTCTTTCGATCCATTTTCAGCCCTTTGATCTGATTATTGGTGTGAAACTGGATTAGAGGCAATTTGGAGAATTAGCTGCAGACAGAGATGCTGCTCTCTGCAAGGATGGGCTCACAGAGGACACGGAACAACCGGAGCAAGACATGAACCAATCCCTGACCAGAACCAGAACCGGACCTTGAGAAGAACCGGACCGTGCACAGGACCAGGCCCTGATCTAAATGTACTGCTTTTGGATACATTGAAGAAAGGTTTCCATTTAAAAGGAAATTAAAACAATCTGGATGATTCTAAAGTCGGATTAACAGATTAACGCCACTTTCCGTCGGCTCCTGGCTCCCCTTCCAGCTGCCCTGCAGCAGACCTGCTGCTGGTTTTGGGTCCATTGTTCTGTTGATGACCCGGTTTGTCCGGCAGAGACCTTCAGATAAATTAAAGCCCAGAATATTATTCCTCCACCACCGTGCTTTACACTTTAAGTCGGTACGCTTCCTTTAACCCTGCAAAGCAGACAGCGCAGTTCAGAGTCATGACCTTTGACCTGCTAACCTGTAGAGTCTGAGGTGGAGCTTTTGAGCTTCATGCCCTGAAGCAGCAGAAAAGAGGCTCTAATGGGAGATTAGTGCTTCTCATTGGTCCAGATGAGATATTTACTGTAAGCAGAAGTAAAGTGGAAGTTTGTATTAAAGCTGTGTTACATTAGAGAACCATTCACAGGCTCGCTTTGATCCCTGAGTGTTACCGCTACAGATCCATCTCCATGGAGACGCTGCTTTTATCAAGCATAAGGGAGAATTAATCATTGTGTGACTGAAGCTCAGCTCATCGTGATGAATCTGCTCCTCTCAGCAGGAATGACTGACACCGTTATTCTTGATCAGATCAGACCTGCTCACGGTTCCTCCAGCAGAGGAATTACTCTCTGAAATGATTTCACATTATTCACCAAGGAAAAGACTTCTGATCAACAGAAGGAACTAATCATTATGAAATATATCAGAAAGAAGGTTATTTTCCTTCAAAATAGAAAATAAACATGTTACTTAAAGCGCCACTATCATTCAAAGTCAACCATGTTGATGTCAACTGGAAATATAATGGATCTATTCGATTCA
>NW_015150765.1:772964-781436 GCF_000732505.1 Cyprinodon variegatus | reverse complement strand
GTAACTAAGTAACTTTTACTCAAATTACATTTTAAATGTTGTAGTTTTGTACTTTTACTTGAGTAAATTTTGAGATGGGTAATTTTACTTTAACTGTGAGTAGAATTTAGGCAAAGTAAAGATACTTCCTTCCTCTGCCTCCATCTTTATTAATTTCTCCTTTCAGTAAAGCTTTTAGAACACGTTTCCTGTTGGATGTAATGAAGGCAATGAATGAACATCTGAGGACTTTGCTTCAGTTTAACAATAAAGTTCTAATCAGTTGTTCGTATTTTCCTCCACGTGTGTAATTAGTCCGTGTCCACGTGCAGCAGCAGAGCTGTAATTACTCCGCCTCTTGTCTTTGTTGCCTTCTGTGTCCGAGCTGTTAGATCCCACATTATGCTCCCATTATCGCAGATCAGCCTCTTTCTTTCTGCACACAGGCGGCCATTTTGGAGCTAATGAGCCAGAAACTTTCTCACCTCTGCTTCTGTGCATCTCCCTGCTGTTTCCTCCTCCATCCGTCTGCTCCTTCACATCCTCTGCTCAGACATTTCTGCTCCTCCGTTTGGACTCTTGGTTGAACTGAATTCCGTCTGCAGGGTTATTAACCCTCAGAAGCAGCAGATTCATGTGATTTACCTCATAATTATATCCTGTCACAGGAATATTATTAAAAGCCATAATTAAAACCTTCTTTTAGTTTGAAACTACATTTACTGAGGAGGTTCTGCTTTTTGTTTCTAAATTATATTATTAAATTTTACTAAATGTAAACTATTTTATGGCAGCGTAGAAATAAGTTTAACCCTCTTCAGATAAATTATGATCAAAGGATTGATTTTTAGGACCTCTCTACCTTCAGCTTTGATACGCTGAAGGAGGAAAGATTAAATGTTGGTATATTGAGGAAGTTTAGCTTGTTGAAAACGAATCCTCCTGGAGCTGCTTCCCTCTACCTGCTCTTTCTGATTGAAGCCTTCACTCAAGGTTTCTGGAACAAAGGACTAAACTGGAGAATAAAACAGGAGGCATGTTAGCCCTGAAGCTGCTTAATAAACAGCTTCTGGAAGCTACAAGGACTCTGATTCCTTCCAGCAAACTCCATGCATGGAGCAGGAGACATTTTCTAGCTGTGATGTTTTTGGTGCAGATTTATTTTTAAGATTGATGCAGCAAAACGCTTTGCTCTGCTCTCCAAACTAAGCTGCATTCCTTCCACAAAGACATCAGCAAAGGACGAGCAGAGACTCGTCACAGTGAGTATGAAGCTAATCTAAGCTGACCAGCGATCTAATCTGGAGACATTTCCAGTTCGTAGATAAGAATGAAGTCTGGGCCTCCCTTCTTAAGCTGCTGCCCCCGCGACCCGACCCCGGATAAGCGGAGGAAGATGGATGGATGGATGGAGATAAGAATGAATACATATCATGAAAATTAAAACGGGGACAGTGATGCTTTCATCCATTTTTACATATTTATTTTTATTTAAACAACAATCAAGAGTAAAATCCAGGAATGCGGCTCAAATTGATCAAATGAATCAATCGATAGTGTTTATTGGTCCCATCTGGTCATTCAGCAGAATAACATTGTGTTCAGGAACCAGTTTGCATCAAGACAGAGTCGATGGGAAATTTCCCACTTTTTTTATTCCAAGTGATTTTTTTTCGTCAATTTCCAGAATAAAGTCGTAAAATTACGAGAATGAAGTCATCGTACAACAACCGGTTTCAGAAAGAAAGCTTGGAGCTCCGCCCAGCAGATGACGCCCGACCAGCTCCACCAATCAGCAACCAGAGTCCACTTTGACATCCTGCCCAGTTTGATGCTGCTGCTAAAAGATTTCCTGATTTGTCAAACCGATGCTAAAGTAGAACTTCCCATGATGCTCCACATTCCTCATTTTAGGGAAGAAAGGGCTTCTGGGAAGAGTTGTTATAAAATACAACTTTATTTTTGTAATTTTACAAATTCATTCTCGTAATTTTATGACTCGTCTCTTTGCGACTTTATTCTCGTGATTTAATCCATCAGCCTGGATTAAAATCCAATTAACACTCTTCATACACTGCAAAAACAATCTAGAAATAGGTCAATATTTCTAAAAATTAAATGTATTCACCCTTAATTTGAGCAGGTAAATCAGATGATCTGCCAATGGAATGAGTATTTTTACTTTTAAAATAAGATTATTCAATAATAATCACTTGAAATAAGACAAATAAATTGTGTTTTCTTATTTTAAGTGTAAATTTTTTGTTTCATTGGCAAAATGTCTCTTTTACCTCCTCAATCCAAGAACAAATGCACTTATTTAAAGAAAAAATTACTCATCTAGATTTTGATTTTTTTCCAGTGTAACTCGGGGCATCTGAGTCAGGGTCTGATAACGAACTTCCTTCAGCTAATTATTCCAAAAACAGGACAAATGTTTTGATTTCTTCTTTAGTATTTCAGAACAACAAGAAAATAAAGAGTAATTAGTAGAAATTAGCAAATAGATACTTTATAAATGGAAATGAATGCAATCCAGAAATGCACTTTTTAAAATTAACTTTTCTGTTTGCTCAGATTTATTTTTTTCTAATTTATTTTTCCGTTTTGTCAAGCTTTTTTGAAATCAGATTTCATGTTTTCAATTTTTAATTTTTTTTTTAGATTGAATTTTAAGAACTACATTCTTTTTCAGATTTCATCTCACGTATCAAATTCTGTTTACTTTAAGCCTGATCCAAACATTCGCAGACGACCAATAGAAATGCGTCCAGAGGAAAGCCCGCCCCCAGAAGGGGAGAGAGTTGGATCTGGACAAAGAATAAAATTAATAAAACTTCTGAAAACAGAAATTTGAAAAAGGAAAAAGAAAAATGATTAAGAAGTTTATTTAAGGCCGAATTTCTGTACGGAAGAGGATTAGGGCCACTGGAAAAAAAAAAAAATGTTCACTGATTTTTAAATTTTATTTCAGTATGAATAAAAAGACAGAGTTCTGACTTTATTCCAATATTAAACTGAAATATTTCAAAATCAGTTAACCTTTTTTTCTTTTTTTTCACTGGCCCTAATCCTCTTCCGTATTTCTGGTCAATTTACAAAAAAAAATTGTTCTTGCAACAATAATGGAACATAAATAACTCCATAAGCGAACCACGTTAGTAATTCAAGGCCAAACAATAAATCTCAGTCAAACTTTATTAGATCATGAGAAAAAAACATACAAATAAACAGCTGATATCGTCACAATATGAAAAGAAAAGCATCACTTTACAAAAGCCACGAGACACAGAGCATTTCTAAAACTGTAATAATAACGAGGATAATCAGCCGGGGTTCAGATCCTACACAGAAATCAGATAATTACGTCAAAGCTGTGAATTACACACAGGAGCAGCTGAATGTGGTGCAGCTTAGTAAATACCAGCTGCTCTCCTCCTCCAGCCATGCAACAGGTCCGCTCTGTGGGACCGACCTCGCTGCAGCACAGATCCACGGTAAACAGCACACGTCACATGATCCACAACAACAAATTCACTTTGTCACAGATGGAGATCAGCCCTGGAGCTAAACTACGGCTGCATCTTCCAGTATCTACTGAACACTGACACAGAGGTTCACGATCACTGCGGTGGAACCGAACACGGATCGGTTCAGCGGGTCCAGAGAGACCAGTGAGTCACTGGAGTCGTTCTCACTGATAATTCACTGATTCAGGCTTTAAAAAAAGGATTCTGGTCTCTATTCACACTGAACAGGACGTCACTGAGACCAGAGCAGATTTAATCCAGAACTTCATGCTGGTGAAGATTCAGTCATCCAGGTCATGGTTATTCCAAAAAAGTTAAAAAGCAATCGATTGGGCTTTGGTTGAGGACCAGAATGTTCACATTTTGGACAAAGAAGACAGGAGGTTTGAGAGGAGCGTGAAGGAAGCCATCTTTGTTAGGAAAGATAAACCAACCTTAAACAAAAGTAGTGGAATCAGAAGATATTGCCTGTTCAGCCAGGCCAACAATTCACTCTGACGACCCCCATTCCAAAGGGGGGGACCCGTTCATCCGTTTCTATTTGCATGTTTTCTAAACTAAAACCAGGCTTTGTTGGGCTGCTGGATAAAACCTGGAACTAAACGCTATTTCTGACATTTTGAATTGAAAAATCTTCCTGGATGGAAGAGAAACGTCTTCAAACTTGGAAACAAAGTCCAGTGGATTGATTTTAAAGTCGTAAGGAATTCATATGTACATTTCAAATCCTTCTGGCTTAAACATGTATATAAATGTTCTCTTTATCAGACCATATTGCCCCAGAATTTAGAAAATTTCTATAAAAAAAAAAAAATCCTGTCTTAAAATCTGTGTTTTTCTCCATTATTTTATGCATGCCTGTTAGTTATACGTCAGCCTGAACACCTAAATTCAGCCAATCATATATCAACGCTCATCTGTCAATCAAATGTTTTCGGTCATAGCATCTTGATTCATGTGTCGCAGCTAATATACGCAACGGTTGAAACCAGAATCCTTTCCTTTCCCATTGAGTTGCGTCCCAGTGTTCACGGGGATGGACGTCTGTGTCTTCGGCAGGCGTAGAGCTAACAGAACTGGCAGCGTTGCGAGGCAAGGGCTCAAACATGTACGGCTGGAAGCCTTCTACACCAAACCAAGCTTCTGCCGCCCTGGCGTCCTCTTCCACAACATCTTCGTCCCCGCTTTCCTCCTCTAAATAAAAAATGGATGACGGAGGAGACTCATCCACGACCTCCGACACTAAACTCTCCTCCTCTTGCATGTTTCCTCTGTCCATAGCGTTCCTTGACAGCGTCGTTTCTAAGTCACCAATTTAGTGCTACTTGGTCCCAATGGAATTTCCCATTGGGAACCTGCTAGCACTAAGATGCTAACTGGTTAGCAAGATGCTTCCAACAAACCGGCCACAACCAAACTTGCTTGCGAACCTTCCGTTACAACAATCCCGCCCCCTTGATAATCGACCAATCACATTCACTTTATTCACTCGTGTAAAGTTGGGCACCTCTCGGAAATAATTTCGAAAATGCAACGGTTGGAACGGCCGCTTCCCGATGACTTTAATGATCAAATCTCTTCTGGAGTCTCAACATATTGTTACCAATATTTGCTGTTATTTTGGAACAGCCGCTTCCCTACGACTTTAACTTTTTTGGAATCCAGAACTTCAAACTGCTGGCCCATGAAGCCAACCTGCAGCTGAAGAGCAGCTGATGTCTGAAATAGAACTAAAGGATCTAGATCCACATTTAAGTCACTCAGAAGCTTTTTTCTGCTTCCAGCTGGAGAAAGGATGGATTCCAGAAGAACTTTTAGGTCTTTAAACCAATTCTGCTCTTGGAATAATCTCTGAATATCTCAGGGTTAACTCCTGGACTTTGGTTGAATTAGATGATGAACCAATGAGACGGTCAGAGCCAATCTTCACACACTAAACCGGCGCCTCGACATCAGAATATACCAGGAAGAACAGAATTAAGAAAAACAGCATGAATGGTTCCTCTTAGGGTGTCTGGGTTGGGGAGGCCCACCCTGACTCCAGCCTCTATCAGCGCCACCTTCAGATCCCCATCCTGCTTCTACAGACGGTTCTACGCAGCAGTGAGCGGCTCAGGAAGCAGCCACGGTCCCACCGTGTCAATCCCATCTGCTCCCATGCTTCCATCTTGTGGAACATCTCCATAATAATGGGAGGTTTCTGTTCCTCTACCATCAGTTTCAGCAGCAGGATGCAGGTCTGAACAGCAGCTCACCTTCTCCCTTCCTCAGTAGAGCTGACTGGTGGCAGCAGATTGTTGCTTTAAACCCTAAAGGTGAATGAATGTGGATCAGTCCATGCAGACACTAGGACCAGTTTAAATGGTTCCCAGGTCATGGACGCCTGTCCCAATGTCCCACCTGTAACCCCAGCATGCCAAAGCCTTGACAGGAAGTCTGTGCATCACCAGGAAGTTCTAAAACAAGCAAATTAAGACCCAAGACCCTTTACCCTACCCTTTTAAAACAGTAACAGAGATAACTGTTGAGTGTGAATGGCACGCAAAACTGAACCAGAACTGAACCAGAACCCGAAACAACAGAACCGTGTTAAACTGGTACTAGTTCATCGGTAGGGCTCGGCGCCGTTCAGTTCTGGATCGGTTCTCATGACAAAGATCGCATGAGTTATGGTGACCAGACGTCCTCTTTTTCCTGGACATGTCCTACTGTGTGTTTCCTGGACGGGGCCGCCTGTGGAGCTGGTTGCCTTTTGTATCTATGCTTCTTTTTCTATGTCTGCTTCTGTCTCCTTGAACCCCAGTGGGCCTCAGCAGATGGCCGCTCACACTGAGCCTGGTTCTGCTGGAGGTTTCTTCCTGTTCAAAGGGAGTTTTTCCTCTCCACTGTCGCTACAAGCATGCTTAGTGTGAGGGATTGCTGAAGAGTCAATGAGTCGATGCAATCAGCTGGTTTTCCTTAGATAGAAAACTTTGAATCAATCTGACTGGATGATCTGGTTGATCTGGATCTATAAAGTGACCTGAGATGACATGATGTGAATTGGAGCTATAGAAATAAACTGAATTAGGAAACAGTTCTGATGATCTGCTGCTGATTCTCGCCCCGTTTTCTGACATCTTTGTCCAGATATAAACTGTGTTTTTGGGATTAAATTTATCTCATTTAAAGGTTGATGAGATGACATCATGGTGACATCATTTCCCAGTGCCAGAAAACATCTGTCACTGGCATTTAGATGAACAAAAATCATGTTTATCAAGCAGAAGGTGAAACATAGAGAAGATCCTGAAAATTGATTCTAACCTGAATCTTCAAGAAGGGAAAAAAAACAAATTTTCAGGATTTCATGGTAGAAACAGATTCTCCTGCAGCACTGAAGCTAATCAACTCTGTTACAGCAGGTTCATTTTTAGCTATTTCTGTTTTCCTGGTCAATGGAGGTGAAATAATGCAGGAAATTACATTAAAAGTCACAAAGACAACAGATGTGGAAAGTTTTGCTGAAAGAAATCGAAGCGAGAGGAAGTTAGAACCCCCAGAAGTCGGCTTGCATCGATGTTCACGTCCTTCGCAGCAGTTCAGAGGAGGTTCCTGCTCCCGGCCGCCATGAAGGCACCAGGAGTCAGGGAGGTGCTAACAGGTGGGTTGTTTTGTTTTTCTGTCAAACATCTCGTCTGATGACCGCCGTTTGCTTTCCTGCAGCAGAAAACAGAAGGCGTGGCCTCAGCGAGCTCACCTGGCTGGATTTGTGCTTTTGCTTCTCCGTGACATTTTGATCCCATTTGAAGGTGCGAGCGTGATTTCCCCAACAGTTCCAGGAATCATAAAGGCTGGAGCTGTGACATGTTTGCAGTGGGGAAGGTGTTTCGCTCACAGCCCTGTTGACTCAAACACCTTACGTGGGCAGGTCTCAGATACGATGATAACAGCTGCGGAGGGAAAGCGCTTATCTGTCGGCTGCTTTGAGGCTTTACGACATCTGGCATCGTTCTCAGCTAACAGCGTGTTTGGCTTTAAGCCTCAAAAGCTCTCATTACGCTTCGCCGGCTGTGATCTGTGTTTACATCTCTACCTGCAGCAGCCCGGCTTTAAAAAGGTCACCAGGCACTCAGGAAACAATGATCCCACTTAAGGGAGTCCATTAAACAACACTCTGTAGGTCTTTAATTCCCAGGAGACTCACCGAGTCGCCCCGCTGGCCTCAGACCAACCTCAATCGTGACTGAAATTCACTTTTCCGCATCCACATGTGTCGGAGAACATGGCCTTCTGATCCGAGAGCAGCTCGTCCGTGACGGTGAGCTCCTCCAGCTCTGTGGTGTAGTGATCCGTGCTCTCCACCAGCGAGGTGTCCTTCACCGCGCTGTAGGTGAGCGCCACGCTGTAGGCCGCCGGTTTGTCCGAGCCCTTCCCCCTGCAGCGGCAGATCTTTCGGAAAGCGGCGCGAAACTTCTGAGACATGGCGTTGTAGATGACCGGGTTGATGGCGCTGTTCAGGTAGATGCAGATCTTGCAGAACAGGATGAACCAGTTGTCCAGGTACGGCTCGTCCAGGAAGGAGTTGACCACCACCAGGGTGCGGTACGGCATCCAGAGCACGGCGAAGAGGATCACCACCACCGCCAGCATCTTGGTCACCTGCAGGCAGCGAGGAGGAAGATGAGAGCAGGACCAGCTTTGACCAGGAGACAGAAAACCTTCCCTCTGGAAGCAAATCATTTTCCAGAACCCAGTTTGGACCAGAACCGGTCCATTCAAGGTCTCCACGGTTCCCAGCCTCTAAAGCTGTAAACAAGCCCCAACCATCACTCCTCCACCACCATGCCCAACAGTTACGATGATGTTTGGGTTCTTTTTCTAAATGTACCATTTTGTGAACTTCATCAGCAGGGGCAGATTTAAGAAATGTGGGGCCCTGGGCAAAGACAGGCAGGGGCCCCTCTGAACCCATTCTCCAGAT
>NW_015150765.1:768447-771524 GCF_000732505.1 Cyprinodon variegatus | reverse complement strand
CTTCCATCCAGGAAGATTTTTAGTTCAAAATGTCAGAAATAGCGTTTAGTTCCAGGTTTTATCCAGCAGCCCAACAAAGCCTGGCTTTAGTTTAGAACACATGCAAATAGAAACGGATGAATGGGTCCCCCCCTTTGGAATGGGGGTCGTTTGGCTTCTTTGTTAGCCTGCAATGCCCCATACCTGTCTATGCCTCTGAAAGGGGGTCGTTAGAGGGAATAGTTGGCCTGGCTGAATAGGGGAGGTCTTCTGTTCTCCTGTAAAGGGGTTGGGGGTTCAACTCACATTGAATTCTTTACACTGAATTTATATCTACTAAAGATTTGCCTGCACACTGGAAAAACGATCTTGAAATAAGTAAAAATGTCTTAAATTAAGTGTATTTATCCTTAATTTGAGTTGGTAAATTAGATAGTTTGCTAATGGAGTGAGTGATTTTTACTCTTAAAATAAGATCATTAGATAATATGCACTTGGAGTAAGATAGTGCAATTATGTTTTCTTATTTTAAGTGTAAATTGTCTTGTTTCATTGGCAAAATGTATCTTTTAACTCCTCAATCCAAGAACAAATGCCCTTATTTTAAGAAAAAAAATCACTTATCTGGATTTACATTTTTTCCAGTGCAGATAATTCAGCTGCAAAAAATTTGACTGCAAATGTGTTGATTTTTTGGTGAACTCAAGTCAAAGCCATCTACGCTTTATCGAGTTGCTTCTAGCCAATGAAATTAGCTTATTTGGTCAGAAAAAAAAGAACGTTTGGAAGCGGCTGCTTCTTCCAGATCAAACGAAAAGCCTTAGCAGACAGGGATGCCGCACTTGATTAAAAACTCTAATGGCGGTGTATTAGTAGATGACTGATGTTTTATAATCAGATCTATTTAACAAAAAAAAAGTTCTCATTCAGCTTCATTCAGCCGGGAACAAATCTATGCTCAACTGTTGCGTCATGTGACCAAATGAGCTAATTTCATTGGCTAGAAGCTGCTCGACTGCATCGGAAGTAGATTGCTTCGGCTTGAGTTCACCAACAGGTCCACACATTTGCAGACGAATTTTAACCAGATATAATTTCATTGTAAAGAATTCAACGTGTAAAAAAAATCAGTGTTTAAAATTCGATGTACAAAAAGAGGCAGATTCCAATGAGATGAATAAAAATGAGCTTAAACGAAACAAAACTAACGAGTCTATTTCTAAAATGTAAGGAAGGAGTAGAAATAAAAAGTTGTCTTACAAATAATTACACCTGTAAACTCTTAATGACTTTCCTGTTAAAATAAAGGTATAATGATAATTAAAAGTCAACATTTCTACTTAAGTATGCTGCAAAAAAATTCTGAAAATGAGTAAAAATGTCTTAAATTAAGTGTATTTACCCTTCATTTGAGTAGGAAAATAAGATGATCTGTTAATTGAATGAGCATTTTTAACATTAACATTGGATCAGTAGATAATATGCAGCTTAAATAAGAGACTTTAGCTGTTTTTTCTTATCCTAAATGTAAATTGTCTTGTTTCGTTCTCACTTACCTGCTCAGCTCAAGAAAAAAAGCAGTTATTTTAAGAAAAAAAATGCTTACTTATTTTTCCATTTTTTGCAGTGTAAAGTATTTAAATTTAAGGGGTTAATGTGACAAAATTTTATGAAACGCCTCTTGAAATGATTTATAATCTGTCTCAGATCGATGAAAAGCAACAGCACATTGTTTTGGGGCAATTGCTGATGTCTTTCCTTCGCTAAAAAGAAGATTCGAAGCTCTCTGTCGCTCACCTGTCTGCGCGACGTCGCGGTGGAGCTGGAGTGTCGGGAGTTTTTGCAGCTGTTGCTCTTGTTGGCAGCCTGGTTGTTGTTGCTGCTGGTCGCTCCTTTCTTCTTCTTGTCTTTGGGGTCTGAGGGAAGCGGGTTGAGGAACAGGATCCTGGCGATGAGTCCGTACAGCACCGCGGACAGCAGCAGCGGCAGCACGAAGAACACGCCGAAGTCAAAGAAGTAGATGGGCAGGTAGAATTTCCTGGGGACCCTGTAGCCGCAGAGGACGACGGTGACGTTTGCGAACACCTTCTCCTCGGTGTCTGACAGGTAGAACCACATGACGCAGTAGATGGAGGTGAAAGCCCAGACCAGCAGGATGATCTTCTTGGCTCTGGAGAGGGTGCAGAGGAACTGCGCTTTGATCGGGTGGCAGATGGCGATGTAGCGCTCGATGGTGAAGGCGGTGATGGAGCAGGAGGACGCGTTGATCCCCAGGTACTGCAGGTAGGTGATGACCAGGCAGCCGGACCTGCCGAACACCCAGGAGGCGAAGATGCTCTCCGGGATGGCGGGCAGTCCGGCCGCGGTCAGCACCATCAGGTCCGCTACAGCCAGGCTCACCAGGTAGCAGTTGGTCGGTGTCCTCATGTGTTTGGTGATGCTCACCACCAAGATCACCATGATGTTTCCAACGATGCCCAGCGCGCAGATCAGGAGAAGCAGCAGGCTGCTCAGCACTTTGTACTGGATGCTGTTGTCCGTCCAGATCCCGTCATTCTGGACCTGAGTCTGGTTCAGATCCGGAAGGGATGATGATGATGATGATGAGTTTTCCATCTTCTCCACCAAATCAGGAGGTTTTAATTTTTCTCCAAATTGAGATCAGACTCGCTTTACGCGCGACAGGAGAGCGCTGCCAACTACCCGCTTTACGCAGCAGCAGAAACAGAAAACTTTCTTCAGTCTGAGTGAGAATCAGGAGCCTAACAGATGCGGATGGATCCCTCCTGCAGACGGAGAGCGAAGCTGAAGCGGATCAGGTTCGCGGAGATTCGGCTGCGCGTAAAAACCGAAGCGTCGCCTCGTTGCTGGCAGAACAGAGTGTCTGTCGGACAGATGGCGCTTCGGGTTTTGTGCCGTTCCGTTTGGCACGAGGTCTCCTACGCAGAGATGGGATTAACCAATCACTGGCCTGCTGTCAATCCCAGACCTTCTGACCAGAGGAAGGATGGATGGAGGACAGAAGAGGAACATCAGAGGAACCGGTTTAACTGAACCGATTCAGATGGAATTCAGTTCATTGGATCCAGATTATTAAA
>NW_015150765.1:764647-767387 GCF_000732505.1 Cyprinodon variegatus | reverse complement strand
CTCACCAGTTTGTTCAGTCTCTTTCTGTCCCCCAGCAGACGACAGCGTAGAGGAGGGCTGATGCCTCCACAGAGTCAGAGAAGGTTTGAAGCAGGAGCTGCTCACTGCAAAGGAGCTCAGCCTCCTCAGGAGGTGGAGGGAGGCGGCTCTGGCCTTTCTTAACCGCTTTGGTTCAACTGAGCAGATTTCATTCAGATGGAGTCAGTTGATTCATTCAATTGGATCCTGATATCAGCTTAATAAACCTTTTAATTTGTATTGTAAATATTAATTTATAAGCCTGTTTAGAGGGACTTCTATCCATCATCTACTTTTAATGACTGCTGCAGTAGATGGAGGCTGGAGTCACCAACCCTGCTTTAAATCTACCCTGCAGATCCCTCATCATGGAGAGCCTGACTCCACGTTCCTCTACTGACCACCCTGAACATATCAGAGCCTGGCCTCAAAGCTTCTGCACATCCTCAGAAATCTTCCAATCGGCTATAAGCCCACTGGACTCTTTAGACGATCCCTCAGAGATAACTGGAGAAGTTCTGTCCACCAGTAGGAGGTTTCCTGACAGGCCCGTTCATCTCTTCTGGCTTGAAGGCACCTCGTGGTCCTTCAGAAGATCCAGAGAGCTTCGGGGAGAGAAATGTTTCCTTATTGCCTCCATGAAGTGTCCTCCATCAGAAGATGAATATTTGATGGTTTTACTGTTTCACTCTGTGACCTATAAAAAGAAGAAAGATTGCTGAATTATTAACGGGTGGGGCACCTTGGCTCACAGCTCGCTGAGACTGAAGATAAGAAATGGAAAATGTTTCATCTTCTGCATCTGAAATCTGGTTCTTCAAATAGATTTTTAGTTTCCATTCCAAGTTTCTGAAACTAATGAACCCTCCATCAGAAATATTTCAACTCCTCCTCCTCCTCATCATCATCATCATGGTAGCTGGGCTCCTTCAGAGCAGCCGGTGGGCGTTCAGGATGTTTTCTCTCTCTGAGAAGCATTGAAACATTAAAATCTGATTGTTATGAAGAATAAAACGCAGAGGAGCCTGAACAGAACAGGCTGCCCTGCAGTGACCCGTCTCCATTCTTCTCTCTCTTTCCAACATGACGGGAACGTGGCTGAGCTCTGCTCTCAGCTCTGTGGAGGTGGGAAACTCTCCTCCACACCAACTGTGCAGATCCTGCAGGAACGGATCCATGCTGCCAGCTCTCTCCCTGCTTTTCACGAGATGATGGAGTCTCTGCCAGCCGTTCCTCATGAGCAACAGGTTCAGTGGGAGTTAAATAATGAAGGACCCCCCCACCCCCCATCACTCCTACAGATAAAGAAAGGATGAATGAACTCCTTTCATTAATGCTGCATCAGTTTTATTGATTGGCATTAAGTTTAAGATAGAAAACCTTTCCTTTAGGTCGCTCCAGAGTGAACGGCTGTTAAAAAGAGAAATAAAAAAATATTTTTGGCACTGAATGTTCCAGACAAGCAAGAATAACTCATGATTGCATTAAAGAAATTGTGGCCTTGGAAAAAAAAATCTACTACATAAAGAACAAGCATTCCGAGCAAAGGAGAAAGACCTCTACTGCCACCTAGAGGACAAAAAATACCCAGCTCCAAATTTAACCTGAGAGGAAACAGCAAAACATTTATTTATATTGTTTGAACTTTTTATATTAACTTTGTGCCAGAAGCTGAATGTTATCCTCCTCTTCTTCATTAATATTCTGCACATATTTCAGTCAGATCACTTATTTTCAGGCTTATGACTGCATGCTTAGAAAAACCAGCAGAGGCTAAGGATCTTCACTGGTGATTCCAAAAAAAAAAAGTTAAAAATCAATCCACTTTGTTTCCAAGTTTGAAGACGTTTCTCTTCCATCCAGGAAGATTTTTCAATTCAAAATGTCAGAAATAGCGTTTAGTTCCAGGTTTTATCCAGCAGCCCAACAAAGCCTGGTTTTAGTTTAGAAAACATGCAAATAGAAACGGATGAACGGGTCCCCCCCTTTGGAATGGGGGTCGTTTGGCTTCTTTTGTTAGCCTGCAATGCCCCATACCTGTCTATGTCTCTGAAAGGGGGGTCGTTAGAGGGAATTGTTGGCCTGGCTGAACAGGGGAGGTCTTCTGCTCTCCTGTAAAGGGGCCGGGGGCTCAACTCACATTGAATTCTTTACACTGAATTTATATCTACTAAAGATTTGCCTGCAGAAAATTCAGCTGCAAAAAATTTGACTGCAAATGTGTTGAACTCAAGTCAAAGCAATCGACGCTTTATCAAGTAGCTTCTAGCCAATGAAATTAGCTTATTTGGTCAGAAAAAAAAGAAAGTTTGGCAGCAGTTGCTTCTTCCGGATCAAACCAAGAGCCTTGGCAGACGGGTGGCCGTCTATTAGTAGCTACCTGATGTTTTATAATCAGATCTATTTAACAAGAAAAACTCCTCATTCAGCTTCATTCAGTCAGGAACAAATCTATGCCCAACTGCTGCGTCACGTGACCAAATGAGGTCATTTCATTGGCTAGAAGCTGCTCGACTGCATCGGAAGTAGATTGCTTCGGCTTGAGTTCACCAACAGGTCCACACATTTGCAGGCGAATTTTAACCAGATATAGTTTCAGTGTAAAGAATTCAACGTGTAAAAAAAATCAGTGTTTAAAATTCGATGTACAAAAAGAGGCAGATTCCAATGAGATAAATAAAAATGAGCTTAAACGAAACAAAACTAACGAGTCTATTTCTAA
>NW_015150765.1:762398-764285 GCF_000732505.1 Cyprinodon variegatus | reverse complement strand
TAGGCTAGTAGTCGGGCTCACCTTCACACACGCCAAGGCTCTGGAACCCAACTCCTTAATATTGGTTGGATTCTCCTCTAATCTGGAGTGGCCCATGGAGGGAGACGGAGGGCAGGGGTGGAACTGATTGTCTCTTGGAGTTTACCCCAGTGGATGAGACTGGTAAACGGGTGGGGGGTGGGGTCTCTGACTTTTGTTTCTGCCTTTGGGCCAAATGACACCAGCAGGGTATTTACGAGGAAGAACCGATCCCCAGTGCTGAACCTGAGTGATATTTCATCATAGGTCACCTGTTTCAGTCACAGATTGTCCATCGGCACACCCGACACCAGGACACCCAAGGCTGGAGGTTGATAATCACCTTTACAGTCGTATCTTCTGATCTTCTCTTAGACACTCGGATGATGAGAGGGGCGGAGCTGTCCACCAGGAGAAGAGGAAACCGGACAGGCATAGGAATGTAGACCAACCATGTTCCTACCCTCACCTACGCTCACTGAATCTGGATCATGACCGAAAGAAGGAGATCCACGTGGCTGAAATGAGCTTCCTCTGCAGGGTGGCTGGGCTCTCCCTAACAGAGAGGGTGAGGAGATCGGTCATCAGAGGGAGGCCCGGAGGAGAGCAGCTTCTCCTCCACATCCAGAGGAGTAAGCTATGAGGATCAGACATCTTTTTTGGATTCCCCCTTAGACGCATCACCTCTGAGGCGTTCCAGCTGCTTCCGCCAGGAGGAGGACCAGGGGACGACCCGGGACACCATGGAGGGACAATGTCCCTATGCTGGCCTGGAAGCGCCTTGGAGGAGTCTGGGAAGAGGAAAGAATGGGAGCCTCTACTGGGACACCTGCGCCCATGACGACGTCCTGGATGAAGCGGGAGACACCAGGTACGAGTACAGAAAATCACAGACTGTTTAAAAATATATATTTATTACATATATAGCAGCAACAGAACAACTGCAGGAGCAACAGACTCAGATATCCCTGTTTTACATTAAAACTCTTCCTCCTGATGAGTAGTAACAGGTAGCCTCCAGCAGGGGGAGCTTTAGACTTTTGATAAGTGCAGAGAGAGAAACAAACCAGGAAATCACCTTCAAGGATTCTTTAAATTATTTTTGTAAATTATGGTGTAAAATAAGTGTTCGGTCAATAAATAAAATTAAACTCAATACTTTGTGGCCTAATTTTTATAGGTCAAACATTTTCTGTCAGTCTAAACTGTAGGTTGGTTATTTATTTACTATCCTGCATTAAATACTAACAGTACTAATATCCCAAATCATTTACCCTGATATTTCCTCTATTGAGTCAGTTAATACGTTACAAAGATCACCATAGAATATGGTGAATATACTTTCCACACCATCAGACCAGAGCTGATGAGGGGGACGCTGGAGGACGCTGGAGTGGACAGACATCTGTCTGCCTGGACCATCAACTACCTCACTGAACGCCATCAGTACGAGCTGCTGCACAGCTGTCAGTCAGAGGGGGCAGTCTGCAGTACCGGGCCCCCAGGGCCCCGTTCTGTTTCTGTTCCTCTTCACCTTTTACACCTCAGACTTCACCTCCAATGCAGAACGCTGCCACCTCCAGAAGTTCTCCAATGACTTGCAGGCTGTTTCTGAGGGGAAGGAGCTGGAGACTCAATCGGCCATCATGACCAAGGAGATGGTGATAGACTTCAGGAGAAGAACCCCCCCTCACTCCCCGTGAACATCCAGGGGCCTCCGCACCATAACCTGCTGGAATAACACTGCAATAACTTAGACTATTTATCTATGTAACAAACCAGAAACTGCATTTAACCTGCTGCCACTTTACTGGACAGAAGATACTGAGAATTAAAATCACCTTAAATCTCTCCTTTATTTTCTGCCGT
>NW_015150765.1:751529-760896 GCF_000732505.1 Cyprinodon variegatus | reverse complement strand
ATTCTATTCTATTCTATTCTATTATTTCTTATCATACTTTTCATCTTTTTACTGATGTTTTCAAACCAAAATGCCTTGTTTTGCTTTTTTGCTCTTCAGTTTGAAAGTCAGTAGCAAATGTTCAAAGTTGCAGTTCTATTCTTCTCCAATATTTTTCTGAATCTCTCTGAAAAGCCAAACTATTCTAATGTTTCCCTTTTTATCTTTAATTCTGAATTTAGAATTATTTTCCAGATAATCTCATTCGCTTCTTTTCTTCATCTAAACTTCTTTCCTCTAACCACCTTTTTACGTCCTCGGCTGTCAGCCTCCACCTCTCTGCCTCTCAGGAGTTTTTATTTTTTCATTTCCTTTATGTTTCCAAACTTCAATCTTCATCTTGTTTTCTGTGAACAGGCTGTGAACAGGCTGCGAACAGGCAGTGAACAGTCAGTGAACAGTCTGTGAACAGGCAGTGCACAGGCTGCGAACAAGCTGCGAACAGGCAGTGAACAGGCAGTAAACAGGCTGCGAACAGGCTGCGAACAGGCTGCGAACAGGCAGTGAACAGGCTGCGAACAGGCAGTGAACAGGCTGTGAACAGGCTGCGAACAGGCAGTGAACAGGCAGTGAACAGGCTGCGAACAGGCAGTGAACAGGCAGTGAACAGGCTGCGAACAGGCAGTGAACAGGCTGTGAACAGGCTGCAAAGAGGCAGTGAACAGGCAGTGAACAGGCTGTAAACAGGCTGCAAAGAGGCAGTGAACAGGCAGTGAACAGGCTGTAAACAGGCTGTGAACAGGCTGTAAACACGCAGTGAACAGGCTGTGAACAGGCTGTAAACAGGCAGTGAACAGGCTGTGAACAGGCGTGAACAGGCTGTGAACAGGCAGTGAACAGGCTGTGAAGCAGAGAGAGCAGAACGTTAGAGATTGAACTAACAGATTCTGGGAGAATAGAGATAGAATGAAGCAGAATGATGAAAAAGGGGTCTCTATGTCCTCCCTCTAATAAAAGTTTAGAAATTAACGATAAGGGTAGAAAGTTTTCTAAACACACACAGCCTGCAGACAGCACTGAGGGTATCACAGAACCCTGACAATGAGCATTTTAATCACAACACTAATGACATTCATGATCTTAACTATTTAAAGGAAACGTCTGACAGCAGCTCAGGGGTCTTTGTCTGTTCTGTTCACTGCAGGTTAGATACTGACGGCTCAGAGCTGCTCAGACCATCACTCTCTATCCAGTTCACTTCCTGTTTCCTAGTCTGCAGCTCTTTGTAATCTGCTGCTCACAGCTTAATTTCACGCAGTCCTGCTTTGGAAACAGGATTAGTCTGAAGTGTGAGAAACTGCAGGCAAACATAAATATCTAAAAATGGGATATTGCTGCAGCTGTTCATGCTGTCACCAAACACAGAGGAAACCCATCAGATTTACAGCAGGAGCTGCCAGGATGAAGCCGCTCTTAATCTAAACTGTTTTGGGATAAAAACAGATTGTTGGATCAGAAAGTGAGGAAAAAAATCCTTATTGTGAGTTTTTCCTCCTGATCTCTGGGGAAATGCTGATCCGATGCTTTAGGGGCTTTATTTTCTCTGCAGACTCTGATCCAGGATCTCCTTTCAGCTTTGCTGAGCGGGCCTCTGAGGGACCGTCTGTATTTCCATGTCCTGCTCGGACAGCAGCCTCTGCTGCTGCAGCCTTTTCACCGCTCGGATCTGTCAGAGCAAAATGTCCTCCTTTAACTGGGAGAATCCAACCAGTCTGCAGGTTGGAAGCATCTCTGGAGGAAATGACCAATCAGCTCAGATCATAAGCAGCAGAGTGGAGCGTTTCCAGGCCAGTTCACACATCCCACCCCCAGGATGTCAGACAGGAAGTCCAGGAAGGATCCCTCCTCAGACACCAGAACCTGACCATGCAGCGGGGAGGCGCCCAAAGGTTGCTGGACAGTGGGACCTCTAAGATGCCTTGCTCAAAGGCACTGAGGGAGCTGCAGTCGGACGGCAGGAGGAGGAAACCTGCTGTGGGGTCTCTCTCTCTCTCTTTCTCTGTTTCCTGTTTATTCATTAAATCAAATGAAAATCTGACAGATTTATTTAAATCTTTCTCCCTTTAACTGTCTGGCTGCACATCGGACTAACGAAGCAGCAGCTGCTAACGTGGACGGCGCCATGATTCACCGGCCGCTCTGGGCCGCTGCCAGCGGCGCCTCAGGCCATGCCGGTGTGTGTCTGCGCCTGTTTTAGCATCACAGTGGGGACCTACATTCTGATTTCCCTATCAAAGTGAGGACATTTTGCTGGTCCTCACTTCCTTCTATGCTAACAGGTTTAGGTCAAAGGTCAGGGTTAAGTATGCACCGGTAATTTATGGAGAGAAATTTGTTCCAAAAATGAAGAACATGTTTTAAAAACGTTTTTGCGTTTCCAGCTTCAGGCTCCTCAGGATGTTTGCTTTAATGCTTGAGCTTCAGTTGCTTTAATTGTTGGTTCAAACAGACGGAGCGGTAAAAATATTCGCTTCCATTAAAACCTTGATGGGATTCGATCTGATGGACATGAAGCACCAGAACATCACTTTTCAAGTCTTCCTGTTGATGAATGAGATCAGGTCTGGACTTTGACTAGGCCACTCTGTCTGGACGTTCCTTCTGGTTCTGCAGCCTCTAGCAGGTTTTCTTTCATGATTGTCCTGATTTAGCTTAATCTCTCATTTCTGACCAGTTTCCCACAGCATGATGCTGCCACCACCATGTTTCAGTGTGGGGATGATGTGTTGAATAGGCCATAGATCAGAAACTAAATCCGTTAGTTCTTTATGTTCTTGATAAACCGCTTTCATGTCTCTCTTTCTCATTGGTTCGGTTTTTTATTTCCATCCTTTCATGGATCTCAGCAGCAAAGTGCAAGAAAACAAAGAACCTTATTAGGACTTTATTTCTAAATCACCCGTTTGCTGCTGTTAGAACCTCATGGAGCACCGACTGGTTTGGAGAAAATCCATCCAGCTGCACATCCACAGCCTGATTCCCAGAGCAGAGAAGAAGCCGGATGTGCTCTTCCTGTCGGATGTTCTGGGATCAGGTGGATCAGTTCTGTCCGGATCCAGTCCCTTCTGCCAGGCTCTGCCATGGTAGGAGGTTGCATCATGGTATGGGACCTTGGTAATTTGGAGCAACATCTGCTGCCCTCGGGATCAGATCTCATCTAGGAAAACGTTGGAAACTGACCTGGGAACTTCTGCTCTTCCTGGTGGAGCTGCTCAGCTGATGTTCGAACATCAATTCTCCACAGCCGCCTGATCAATGACTGTTTCCAGTTGGGGGGTGTAAATAATTGCACTTAATTGATCGTCTAAAGAAAGCCTGAAGGCTTCTGCTGGTGATTCTAGGATAGAAATCAGCGGGGATTCATCCAGGAGGAAAACGTCTTTAGCTTCAGACTCAGAATAACTTTCTGTTTAATCAGTGTTTCCCCTTCTGGACCTGGAAGGACCTGGTTAGATATGATGAGGTAAAGATAGACGTTATTGATCTCAGAGTGGAGAGATTCATCCCAGAGAGCGACTCCTTCCAGTCACAGAGATGGTGGCGGCTGTCTCTCTCTGAGCCGTCAGGAGTCTCTAAATATGGTCGCGATGGTGAGAGGCCGACGGCAGGGAGGTGAAAATGTCCTGATGTGAGATTCATCCACCTCCAGAACCAACAGAACCTCCTCAGCCCGATCAGAACCTACAGAACTCCTGCTTTATGTCTTTATTCAGCGTTTGATGGATCCAGAACTTGATCTGTAATTCCTCTCTCAGTGATCTGGATCCGTTTTTCCTCTTCTTTTGTATTCCTGATGAAGTTCTGCAGCGTCTCTTTAAGAACTGAAATATTCCTTCATAGGAACCAGAACCTCTGATCTTCTGGGCCTGTTCCAGTCTCCGAGGTTCTGCTGACTCACTAAACACCAACATTCAGAAAACGGATGTTCTCATGTTCTGCTCAGCGGTTCCTGACACCAGCTGAGCTCCACAGACAGCAGAACGTCCGGTGGACTGATAAATGTTCTGATGTTCCTCATCTGAACTGAGACCCTTCATGTTCTACTGTTTTAGAACACATTTAATGTAAAAGTCAGCTCATATTCAGAATTCAAACTTCTGAAAGTACTTTAAATATTCCTGTCTAAATGTTTGTTGGTCTCTTATTCCTCCCAGACCAGGAATCCCCAAAGCCGCTCCGGAGGGTCGCTGTCCTGCAGGTTTTAGAGGTTTCTCTTCTGATTAGCATTTGCTCAATTCCAATCATCATAACCAGCAGTGCTGAAGCAGGGAAACCTCTAAAACCTGCAGGACAGCGGCCCTCCAGGGGCGGCTTTGGGGAGGCCTGACCTAGACCCAGCCAGGGGACGCAACAGCTGCTTCTCCATGCTTGGAGAAAATGTCGTTCATCCATACGTTGATTTCTATGGGTTCACAGTCACCTGGTGACATGGAGATAAACACCTGGGTGTCGTCTGCATCGCTATGGTAACTGATGTTGCTCTGAGGTGGATTAGGAGATGACACACAGACCAGCAGGTGGAAGATCTGCATCTCGGGTTAGAGGTGAGCAACAAACCTTCACATCCTGCTTTGGTTCTCTAGCAGCAGGTGTGAAGGTGGATGAATGAACCGACTGAAGACGGTTTTCCCATGAGATCCACATCCTGACTGTTCTGGACCTGCCTTCAGGAGGTTTCTGACTCCCACCACTTCCTCGCACAGACGAAGATCTGTTTTTTCTCTTTTTAGTTCCCGGCAGAAGCACGACAGTCCAATAATTTGATCCCAGCACAGAGAGGGGGGCAGCGTAACCAGGCAGCTGAAAGGCTTCATCAGGAGGTAATAAAGTGAAAGCAAACATTTGCACTTTTCATTCCTCTGGAGCCTGAAACAGCCCAGCACACCTCCTGACTGCAGCTTTATGTGTGATCTGCAGGGGAGATGTTTCCTCTTGTTTCTGAGCAGGAGGATGTTCATCTGGCACGCCTGTTTAAACAAAGAGAACCTCTGCAGGGGGAGAGGGCCGTTTCCCAGGCGCCACCGCTGGCGTCAGAGACACAAATCAAAAGGAGAGCATCTGGGTCCCTCCATAGCAACGGGCTGACTCCGTTTCTATGGTTTCTCCAGGACCAAAGCATGTGGGCTCCGCTCCACCTGCAGCAGGTTAATCACTGCAAACTCTGTCATCTCGCTGGGGTTCAGGGAGCAGATTCCTTCACATCTGCTTGAAGGCTTCTGCCGCTCCCCCCTCCTCAGAGAATCAGGTGAACCTCTAACAGACATCAGGAGGGGGTTCAGCGCTAGCTTTTCCTCAGCTTTCTGGGTTTTAAAGCTCTGAGCTGAAGCAGCAAAGCACACAGATGATGAAGATGTGATTTCGTTTCTAACTTCTTCCCCTCCCCTTGTGCGCTGCCTCCTTGGAGCGGTGGCTGAGTCCGCCTGCTGTTGCCACGCAACCATCAGAGTAACGGGAAACGTTATTGGAGAAGTCGTTAACTAAAGGCAGTGTTAGAACTGAGTCACTTCTTCTGCCCCCTGATTTATCACATCAGCAGAGTGGGAGCTTTTCTCTCTGTGTGACAGCAGCTGATGAGCCCCACCCTGATGGAGACGCCCCCTGCTTCCCCAGAGTCAGAACCACACCCTGATCCACTGACCCCCTTCAGCCGCTAATTCCATTTCCTGCTGCCAGCTTTGCTGAGTGATTGCCCCGACCGGCTCCATGCATGGGGGGGGGTGACTGTGTGAGTGTGAGCGCCCATCTGTTGGAGCAGGTTTCTGCAGAGGAGGCACATTTGGTGAACGAGCAGCGATGGTTCTGCTCAGTTTTTGAGCAGTTTGTGACATTTAATCATTTTTACTCCAACAGTTTGTAGTTTCTGTCCTCTGGTTGAAACAGAGCAAGTAAAGCAGCTTATTGATGAAACATAGCAGCTGCTGCAGCCTTTACTGCAAAAGCCAACCTGAAAATCATTCAGTTCTATTCAGTTTATTTCTATAGTGCCAACACATATCATCTCAAGGCAATTTCCAGTTCACCAGATCATCCAGTCAGATTGATTCAAAGTTTTCTATCTAAGGAAAACCAGTTAATTCCTTCCCAAAAAAAAGAAAAAAGAAAGAAAAAGATTACTGCTTTATAAATAAGTCCCCTAAAACCAGAAGCACATTTTGGGAACTGGTTAATAATGTCAGAATAATTGGTATTGGCACCGGTCAGTATCAGTCTATCTCTACTTGATGACTCACATTTCTTTAATTATTCAGTCGGTTTATTGTTTGGTTCTTATGTAATAATGTTTATTGTTGCAGAATTAATCTGATGCAGAATTAATTTATTGTTTTATCCATTTATTCAGATCCTGCAGCCTAACGAAGGACTTGTAATCTGCTCTCCTCTTCCTCCCTAATTTCAGTCCGTTCTTTGCTTCAGACATGAACCAGAGGAAGGTTTCTGAATCAAAGCTGCGCCGGCCGGCTGCCTTTGGGCTTTAATTTATTCACTGTTACTGGTAAGAACCTCTTAACTGTCAGAAACCATTGTTCCCAGTCCCAAAGGCTAAATGGGAGCAGCTTCTTAATGGGAGGAGCAGAGAAACGCACCTCAGCAGCTTCTGCTGATGCTGTTTTTAATAAGAGTAGGAGTCAAACTGACCATTAAAGTAATGAGGTCAGAGGTCATGAGGGTCACATGGGAAGGGGGGGCTCATGCTTTGCTAACAGCATCTTCTGCACAAAGGGGGGGGGGGGGGTCGTTATTAATCTAATGACTCAGTTCACCTGTTATGGTTTCACCACAGCTTTTCAAAGAGACTGAGCTCCGGACTTTGAGGCCGCTGCAGATTTTTAGCCCCTTTAGCTGCTGTGTTTGGGATCCTGATCCCATTGGTGATCGGTTTGGATCCAGTGGATATCCAACCACCAACTGAACTCTCTGGTCCAATAAAACCCTTTGATCAGCTGTGCTGGGTCATGACCTTTGACCTGTAGAGCCTGAGGTGAGGCATTTCTCTGAGCTTCCCTGCTGAGACGTCCACTCCCTGGAAGATCAGCAGCTTTCTGAGATCTTCTCCTCTCTGGAATCATCGCTGTTTTTAAAAACCTCTTCCTTTTCCATTTTGGTTCAGATTTACCGACTAAAAAAGAAAGAATAAAGTTCACCTGAGATTGGATTAGATTGACTGAATTATATTCTGTTTCCTGCTGATATAAAACTATAGTATAATCTTTCTCCTGTGTGGCTGATGGTCTAGAGCAGGTGAATGTTAATTATTCCACTGGTTGATTCCAACTTCATCCACAGAGAGATTAGTAACAATCTCAGCTTCTAATCTTTGGGATTAAATCAGCAACATTAATCTGGTAATCTCATATTAATGGAAACAGAGTCAAAACAGATGATTTATTAAAAAAGTTGAACACTGAATAGCATCCATTTCTATTATTTACAAAGCTTCCCCTTTGATCTGCTGTTTGAAGCAGGAAGTTAGTTTTTCACCGATGGATTAAGAACAAACCAGATGATGATGATGATGATGATGATGATGATGATGATGATGATGATGCCATCCGGGCTCTGGGCGTCAGAAACCTGGTTAGTTTTTAAAACTCACAGATCACTTACAGATGCTTGTTTCACTGATCAGGTTTTACTTTGTCACTGAGAAAAGTTTATGTTTTAGTTCCAGCAGGAAAGGAGAAAACCACCTCAGGTCTCCTATGGATTACATCCGTCAGCTCTTAGAGTCTCTAGTCTGAGAGTTTTCCTCATTCTGAGTCAGATTAGAAGGAGAACATCTCCTTAAGCAGGAGGGATTTACCATTAGGCAATACTAGGGCCCCAAGTTCCTGGGGGCCCCATAAAACTCTGCTTCCATGTATGGTTAATACAACTATTCCTTAATTATGTTTTTGATAAAAATCCTTTGGCTAAAATGCCATCAGAACGCTGATAATATTAAGTGTGTCTCAGCCCCCCCCCCTTCAGTGTCCACCATATTGGATCAGTCCATTTGCTGCACATGTTCAGAAAGGTCCAAACAGACAGCAGCAAACCATTTGAAAACAAACCATGCAAAGAGCAGTGTTGCCAACTTAGCGCTTTAGTCGCTATATTTAGCCACTTTTCAGACCCCTCTAGCACTTTGATTTCTAAAAAGCTCCTAGCGCCAAATCTAGAGACTTTTTTCTGCTACTGGAGACTTTGGAGACAACATCTAAAAGCAGCGAACTCTGCTCTCCAGAGCGAGTAGATTGGTAACCCCGCCTCCTGCTCTCCTCTATCTTGTCTGCTGTCATGATTCATGCAGCTATTATTTCATCCAAATGAAAAATGGAGAACAGATAAGCAGATCATGGCTTGTCTACAGTGAAAAGAAGGACTGGGTTATTTACTTTGGCCTTTTTGGAAACACAGGAAGGAGCAATCAGCTAAGTGAGCTTAGTGCTTGGAAAAAATCTTTCATTCCTTTAGAGACAGCATGAAAAGTCAGCTGAGTACAAAACATAGAGAGGAAAACAAGAAGAAAAGGGACAAGAAGAGAGGGACACAACCTAGAACAGATAATGGATGTCTATTCTATTAACATTTCTACATCTGGAGAATGGGGCTGTTTGATGTGTTGGCTTCTCCATTCAGAGGGCCTCCTGCCTGTCTTTGCCAAGGGCCCCACATTTCCTTAATCCGCCCCTGCCTAAGTCTTCCTTCTTGTTGCATCTTTTAGAGGCGCTGAATGAAAGTGAAATAAATTAGTTTAAAGTCTTGTTTTATTCGGTCCATAAATTCAGCTGAAAACCTCCAGGTCCTCCTCCGCTGCAGGGACAGTAGAGCAGGACTCCAGGGTCGAGCTGGATCCCGCTCTAAGACTCATGGATCCGTACAAGTTGGCAGAATGTTTGCAGTAAGCAAAGGCTTTCCTCCGCATCATCTCCCCCTTCCACATGGAGACCATGAGCAGCGTGGAGAGCAGGACGCCCCCCAGGGTCAGCAGGCAGAGTCCCGCTATGACGCATCGGTCCAGATGGGCCCCCACGCTGGCTCTCTCCCGCTCCAGGCGCTCCATCTCCCTGGCGGACACGCTGTCCGGGTCCACGCGCACGTCCCTGGGGATGGTGTAGGTGATGGCGACCAGGGAGATGCCGCTGACCAGGCAGGACACGGCGGTGATGAAGCCGTAGTCCACGGAGCTCCGTGAGCCGTCAGAGGACAGCTCATCCTCGGACAGAAGGTAAAGTTCTGTGGTGTCCTCCTCCTGCTCCTCCTGCTCCTCCTCCTGCTCCTCCTGCTCCTCCTGCTCCTCCTCCTGCTCCTCCTGCTCCTCCTGCTCCTCCTCCTGCTCCTCCTGCTC
>NW_015150765.1:746792-747573 GCF_000732505.1 Cyprinodon variegatus | reverse complement strand
CTCCTCCTCCTGCTCCTCCTGCTCCTCCTGCTCCTCCTCCTGCTCCTCCTGCTCCTCCTGCTCCTCCTCCTGCTCCTCCTGCTCCTCTCCCAGCAGCTCGCTGTAAGCTGTGAGGCTCAGCTGCCGCTGAGGATGAAGAAGCTGCGGATCTTCATCCTTCCTGCAGCTGAAGGAGGTTTCCTTCTCGGCTCCCCGGGGAACTGTCCGCGGTGCTGAAGGGGCCCCGTCCAAATGAAACAGTTCCAGATCAGCCATGAGGACCCGGTCTGGTTCCGCTGCTGCAGCCCATGCGTCCGGTTCGGTCCGTGAAGCAGAAGGAGCAAAGATCCACCCTGAACTCTAAAGTTTAGCTGCTGCCCAGTTCTCCAGCCTCCAGAATGAGCAGCTCTTCAGTCCTCATGGTTTCAGAGACTCACGTCAACCAGGAGGAAACCCGCTCACTTTCTCCCTGTTCCGCCTCCGCGGGGATCACGCCCTTCCCGAACCTCCCAGCAGTCCGCCAACACGGAAACGCACCGGATTCCCGCCGCTGCGGTCCGATAACAGACTGCAGAGTCCGCCCGAGCTCAGATCCAGGACCCGGTCTGCCTGCCGGTCACCCGGAGGTCTGCAGACCCCTCCCACAGACTGCGCCTTGACTGAGCGCCAACTTTAGCGCACAGGAGAGCAGAAAAGGAGGCGACATGGAGCGCTTTCAAATTAAAACTCCGAGAAAAAAAATAGAAACCCAACAACCAGAGTTTCATCATAAAACAGCATCCATCCATCCATCCATCCATCC
>NW_015150765.1:743025-744402 GCF_000732505.1 Cyprinodon variegatus | reverse complement strand
CTAACATTTTAACTTGCATCATGGCTGTTTTTTTTAAAATACTTTTATACTTTAAGTAGTTTTTGGAGCACATACTTTTTCACTTTTACTTGAGTAAAGAGGTCAAGTTGATACTTCACCTTTTAAACTGCAGTATCTATACTTCTACTTAAGTAACAAATGTGTGAACTTCTGACACCACTGCTGGAATGACATTAAATCTGTAGATCAGTGGCGTCCAGATTCAGTCCTAAGGCTGCTATCCGCCATGATGGATTAAAAACAGCAACAGAGGATTAAGAAGCTGAGCTGAACCGGAAGGAACAAGGAACTAACAGCTTCTTGGAAATGAAGGGAAAGTTATAAGAAAAAAAAGTCAAGTTGAGAATACAAAAGCACTTAAGCACAGTAATAAAAAAAATGGTTTAAAAAATTTAACTTATTCTGCAACAAACTATTAAACGTGTTTTTGAGGATTGCAGCTCTGATCTAAGAGATGAACCAAAGCAAATAATAAACAGAAACATTTAGAAAAGGTATTTTAATAAAATATGAAGCTCTGTGCCGTAACTGGAATTGTTTTGTTTCTGAGAAATGTCATTAAATTATAAATAAAGTGTAAAAAAGAAAGTGACTCCAGAGAAGCTGAAACAAAGTGCCTGAAGAGTCCCACATGGCTGGATCTGATAAACAGGACCGACATCACAGCCTGATGCTGTTTTCTGCTCACAGTGGATTCAGAAGCTGTGAGCTGAGACTGAATGGGGTCTGTAGAGCTTCCTGCTCGCTCATTATTTCCTGTTTAATGATGACAGATAGAGCCGGCTGCTGGGAAGCGCCTGTTTTCAGCGCCTGGTGCCGCTGATGTGAATCAGGTTTGAGTGACAGGAACCGTAATTCTCCCTGGAGAAAAAGGCGAGGTGCAGAAATCCAAATGTGCCAGCCTGACATTTCTCTTCCTGCAGAGATGAAACTCCTTCTGCTGCTCTGTCTCACCACAACAATCCTCTAAGACAGGGAAAACCAATTAAACATCAGCGGGTCCGAATAAAAATCAACAACTAGTAAAGGTTCAGAGACATTTCTAATAATAATCTGTTCCTTAAACATAATTTAACCCTGAAAAAATAATAAAAAAAAATATATGTATATATATATATATATTAAAAATTAAAACAAGGTTTGTCTAAAATAAAATATATATAATATTTAGACCTAGACTAAACATTTAGATTTACCGTCTCACACTATATTAAGTATATCTGGTTAATACAAATGATTTTTTCTAATTTTTTATGTTCTGTGCTGCATCATTTTAGTCTGCATCAAATATGTGTCTATAGCTGCAACATAACAGGCAGCAATTAATGACATGATTCCTAAGATATTTAATGTGAA
>NW_015150765.1:738812-740647 GCF_000732505.1 Cyprinodon variegatus | reverse complement strand
TTATACCTTGGTCTTTTGGACAATATCATATTTAATAATGATTGTTATTTGTTAAAAATTCTGTTGGTGGCAGCCAAAAAGGTGATAACCAGGAGGTGGTGCAAATCTGAACCTCCTACCACAAAGGAGTGGATACAGACTGTGATCGCACTATTTGAGATGGAGCTTCTAACACATAGGCTGAGGACGCAGGAGCAGCTATGCTTAGACAAATGGGAAAAATGGACAAACTTCACATCAACGATACCGGACTAATTCTGGAAATGGATGGTCTCCATGGGTTTTGAGTTACTAAAATACGAGTCTCCCCATGTTGTTTGTTTTTTGCTTCGATTGTTCTGTACTTTTTGTCTATTATAGTTTCAATGTATTGTTTGTTAATAACGATCAAAATAAAAATAAAGTTATAAAAAAAAAAAAAAAAAAGCACGATTTCAATAAACACAAGGTTTCCAAAGTGCTGCACAAAAAGATAAAATAACTAAAATAAATAAAAGTAAATAAAATAAAATAAAATAAAAGCACTGCCTGCACAGGATAAACATATGCATGTGAATACATAAAATCAGCCCCTGATTTTACATGAGGGCACAGAGCGACGGTATTTACTTGGTTTGGAGAAACCCTTTAGGCTCATCATCTGTCAGAGAGAACCATCCGTACCCAGGCTGCCTGTGGCGTCCCTCAGACCGAGCTTTAATGCCACTAAAAGAAAACAACCAGCTAACCTTTACAGTCAGGGATTCTGGGACGTTTGTTTCTGGTTCTGATGAAAAAATTCTGATATTCAGCAGAAGTTTAGACATGATCAGATAAACAACTTTACCATGGATGGATGGATGGATGGATGGATGGATGGATGGATGGATGGATGGATGGATGAGGGATAGAAAGTTTGCTCTCTATCTCAGAAGCTAAAAGCAGAAACGTTGTGAAAATTCAAATATCTTTAATCTCAGAATCGGAGACAGAAATCAGAAACATCTCGTCAGTTTTTGGGTCATCTTGAAAAATCTTTCAGGAGTGAATTTCTTTAATCTTCATCAGTTGGAGGAGAAGGTTTAAAAAGAGAGATGAAACGGCTCTAACATCTGAGATCCCAGGTTTTCTCTGCCAGGCTGCAGTCATTCATTCACCGCAGGACACAGAAAAAGCTCCTGTGCAGAACTTTGATAACCTGCTCCTCCTCATCCTCACCTTCAATCATCACATGAAATCTCTGTGGAACAATTCATCATCCTGCACAGAAGGCCTCGACTGTAGGAAACTCTATTTAGACTCCATGAATTAGCCCACTTGATAAGAACTCCAGGTCTTTAGCTGAAAGATTAATCCAGATTCTGAAAGTGACTCAGTTCCTCTGCTGTTGGTCTGAGCATCAGCTGAACCACCGAAGCAGTGGAGATAAAAAACATCAAATATTTGCTTCAGACCTGATAACATTTACCGTTTGATCCTCACTAAACTCAAATTAAAGGCACTTTTTTTTTTTAAGAAGTCTGCTCTCGCTACGAGGATGTTACCTTAATCTAGTTGCACTCAGGATCGGTTTCATTACTGCAGCGTTTTCTGATAAATGTATTTTTGCTCCTTCTGAACTGTTATTGTTTTTAGTTTGATTGTTTTAGGCTTGTGTTTACCTGTTTGCTTCCATGCGCCTGTTTACCTTTTCACTGAGACCCACTATGGGAGAAAAACAGGCATTTCTACTAGATTCTCTATGAGCACCAGGGGCAGATTTAGGAAATGTGGGGCCCTAGGCAAAGACAGGGAGGGGCCCTCTGAACCCATTCTCCACATAGAGAAATGTTAATAGAATAGACATCCATTATCTG
>NW_015150765.1:727976-735989 GCF_000732505.1 Cyprinodon variegatus | reverse complement strand
TGGGATGTTTGTTATATTCATTAGAAAAATCCTATTTTTTAATATTTGTTACTATTTTTTACAAATAAAATACCATTATCCACCCAGTTCTATATCTCCTTTGCTTTTTAGTGAGAGACAAACTAAGAAAACTTTTAAAATAAAATATAAATAGATGAAAAGAAAAAAATGTGTTAATAAAAAAATGTGAGAACATAATTATCAAGGTGTTGTCAGGTTATTGTCAGCTGCTCCGTTTGTCAATAAAGTTTTTTTTTTTTTTTTTTAACCGGTAAAAATGGCGGAGTACGACCTAACAACCAGAATAGCCAATTTTCTGGACCGACACCTGGTTTTCCCGCTGCTGGAGTTCCTGTCCGTGAAAGAGGTCAGAGTTTATTCTCTGAGTGAAGCTAACAACATTAACAGCAGGGCTAGCAGTCATGCTAGGCAGGCTAACGCCAACAGCTAGCCGCTAACATTAGCCACAGAGCTAGCTGATTATGCTGGTTTACCATCTCTGCTTTACTTTAACCTGACATTGAAGAGGAAACTATTTAAAATACTTCAACTAAAGCTGATTATAGCTATTAGCTTTTATCTGCCGATGGTTCAAACACGAATGACAACAAAAATTGGTTTAAATTAAACCTGATCTCAGAACCATAGTGATTAAAGCATCTGGTGATCCTGTATTTATTAAATATAACTTATATTTCTCACTTTTGTATTTCTTGTTTTTCATCAGACTTTGGGTAATTTTTACTCCGCTTTAATTCCTGGATTTGAATAGAAAAAAGTTGGAAAATTCAGGTATATTTGGAGCAAATTGAGTTTTCAATAAAAACATTTTTAATCTCCCCAAAAATTATAACAAAAAAATCAGACTATCTTTAGTGAGGGCAAATTTGCAGCATCAAAATCAGCAGGAATGTAAGAAATTATTCCCATAAACCTCAATAAATTGTTAAATTGATTTTTATTTTGCAGTTTCTTCCTTAGTCAGTTTAATAACCTGCTGCTGTCATTTAAACATCTGTGACGTTTCTGCTATTTTCAAATGACTGTAAAAATGTCTATAGCTGTTTATTGGTTATTTATTCTCCAGGTGCACAGTTTATATTCTTAAAACACTTTACAGTATTTTATTGTTTATCTTTTAAATCTTCACTATTATTTATTTTTTATACATTTTCCAAGGTCTGCGTTTGTGTGACCATTTTTTCTATAATCTTTTTGCTGCTGTAAACACCAGAATGCCCCATTGTGGGACAATAAAGGATTTTCTATTCTATTTTACTCTAACAAACTCTGCAGATATTGAAAGTAAAAACATTTAAAAATGATTTACATGTGTTGCCATGTTTGATTGGCAGGAGTTAAAAAAAATAGTTTTCTTTATTAAATAATTAAAGACCCTTTAATTAGTGGTTTATTTCTGAACCATTCCGGTCATAATTTACCTTACGGTGAAAAAATATCTGATGTTTTTGTGACTGTAAATGTTTCTCTGAAAGTTTAAAACAACACATGGGTGCTTTAGTTTGAATGGATTTCCTGTGGAACAGTTTTATATCCGTGTTAAACTGAATAGTGATGCTGATGTTTCAGCTGTTTCCGGTTATGCTTTGAGCTTCTTGGTTCCTGAAAGTTTAGCTTAAATCCTGTAATCTAAAAATCACAGAAAACGGAATAATATTCAGGCTTGATTTAAAATTCAGGTAAACTTCATAGCGGTTAGAAGTGGGCAGATCCTTCCAAGGATCGATGCTATCGATACCAACGCTGGTATTGATATTAAACAAGATCAATACTTCTCTCTCGGACGCTCTAACTGCAGCAGATTGATCAGTCTCCCCGTCTGTGTCACAGCACTTTGCTGCTCCCCCCTCCCCGCTTCTGCTCCTCAGACACCGGAGCAGAAAAAGATGAAGAAGAAGAAACAAAGTGCCGTTTGGCTATATTTTAATACCATAAAAGAAACACCACTTAAATGCAGTGCAAACACACAACAAGTTTATATAAACACATGAAAAATCATGAGCAAGAAAATGTCGAGCTACAGAAACGGAAAGAGGAGATGAAACTTGGCTTATTGCTCCGATAGACCCTCGACCCACAGACAGACATCAGTGACAGAGGCGGTTCAGACCTCCAGAGAATATCCAGGTAGATGAGACTGATCACCATCATATGAACTTTAAAGTAGATATTATATGTCATAAGTTACTGGAGCCCACTCAGAAAATGTTATTAAGACATTGAAAGAACCCAAAACATTTATACCATTTAAACATGTTATCTATGTGGGCTAACATTGGCTAATATTTATTCATCCCACAATGTGGAAATTTATACAATTAAAACAACAAGCAAATGAAAAGATATAAGTAGTGGATTAGGAAAAAACACTGAAAATAACATTATTTATTATTATTTTTGAATTGTAAGGCAAGGCAAGGCAAGGCAAATTTATTTGTATAGCACAATTCAGTACAAAGACAATGCAAAGTGCTTTACATGATTAAAATACAGGAAGATAAAACAGAATCAAAGCAAGTAGAAAAAAATAAAAAACAAATAAAATAAAATAAAAAATGCAGAAACAAAAAAAGAATATTAAAAACAGTTGGATTAAAGAAAACATGTTTTTGTTGAACTGTTTAACTAGAACAGTCGAAGGCAATCCTAAACAAATGTGTTTTTAGTCTTGATTTAAAAAAAATGTAACAATAAAACAAAAATCACAAAAATACTGAAAGGTCCACGGTTCCATGTTACATCAAGTTTAAATGTAAAATAGTTTGGTATCGTATCGACACTGGTGATACTGACCCTGTATTTACGTATTCCCGCTATCACCCTCCTCTAATAGAAAGGCCCCAATGGGGCCCGAAGCAAGATTAGATTTTGGGGCCCTGTAGGTCCGCCAATGTAATCATCAGTGCAGTGATCACATCCTTTAAACTTCCTGCTTTAAACTCAGTCTGGGTATAATTCCTGCTCTAAGTACGTCACTCTGTCAGCTAAAAGAATGTTTTACAGTCTCTATACTCCAATCAACAATCGATTTACTAAAATAGTTGACGATTATTTCAATAATTATTTAATCCTGATTAATGTGATAGTTTCAGCCCTACGTCTGACTGAAGCATCTCCTCATTCATCTCTATCATTTGCTAAGTTTATCTTCAGCAGAGAAGCGGAGGAAATGCTAGAAGCTATCAGACATAGTGGATGTCAGAAGGTATCAGAGTCCCTTCAGATCCACCTTCACCAGTTTTCATCCCTACAATGATCCATAATCAGAAACCAGGTAGCATTATGTTAGTGCTGAGTGTGCGGGGAAATGGATCGGACGCCGTTTTCATGGAACGTCGACTTTAGTGAGTCGATGTTCGACCAGGACAGACGGAGAGAAAAAGGAAGGACTGACCTCCTGAGAACCTCATTAACAAATTAATTATCCTTGAAAAACCTGGAAACATTTGGAGACATTTCACAAGCGGCCAGGAGACGGTTTCCTGTTAGACGCCGTTTAATATTTCCAACTTTCAAGCTCGGTCTGAAGAGAACTTCGCTGTTTAGTTGTTGAAGTTTGATTTGACGATTTTCATGGATAACTTATAACTTTTCTGTTTGTGACAGATCTATAATGAGAAGGAACTCCTCCAGGGAAAGCTGGACCTCCTCAGCGACACCAACATGGTGGACTTCGCCATGGATGTTTACAAAAACCTGTACCCGGACAAGGAAATCCCGCACTGTAAGAACGAGCTCTTTAATGTCACTGGTTCAGATGTCAGGTAGATCTGTATCAGGCAGAACGTCTGCATCAGGTACAGCGTAAACGCTGCTGCCTGCGTCCTCACTAGAGCTATAGAAAGTAGATCAGATCAGCCCAGTTCTGAAGTCCTTCCTCTGGTTCTCCGTGTCTCAGACTTGAAAATCCTTCTGCTGGTCTAGGAATCACTGAATGGCTGAGCTCCAGTCTACAGACTGGTTGGCAGGGGATCGACAGCCAGACCTCTCAGGTCCGCTGGATCAGAACCAAACAGCTTTTAGTTCCTCTGCTCCAATAATCTGGAATAAAATCCCAGAAAACTAGAATAGAGCTGAAAGCCTCAGCTGGATTAAATCCAGATTTAAAAATGTTTCTTTAGACCTTTGACTGAGAAATCTAAAAAGTTTTATTCTAGGTCCAGTTTTCCTTTTTTAACGATTAACATTTAATTATTGTCAGTAAATGAATTATTCTTCAGCAGCAGCCGTTAAATGGCGCCTTTCCATCTTCTCATAATTATAAGAAGATGGACATTTTATTCCTGGTTCTTTGGTCCCCGGCGTTGCCGTGCAGAACGACGTCTCCAGATTCCCCTGCTGGTCTGATCTATATTTTATTGGAGCAGATCTATTCAGACTGCTGCTTCTGTTAAACAGATCTTTGCTGTTTTATCCTCTGACGTCTAACTGTTGCTAGACGGACCTGCATACCAGCTCCTGATGTAACCTGCAGGCCTGAGGGAGAAGAGGAGCAGCGTGGTGGCCCAGCTGAAGCAGCTGCAGTCGGAGACGGAGCCCATCGTCAAGATGTTCGAGGACCCGGAGACCACCCGGCAGATGCAGTCCACCAGGTCCGCTGCCCCGGCAGCCCTGTGCCGCGCTCCAGCTGCACGGAGGGGGGTGCTCAGTCTGACGCTCTTGACTTCTGTGTTCTCCTCAGGGATGGGAGGATGCTGTTCGACTACCTGTCAGAAAAACACAGCGTAAGTTTTTTTACACGCCGCCGCCGTTTGTTCCGTCTCCCCGCGGGGGACCGGTTTGCCAGTCAGCTCCACGTGTTGCCGTAGCAACCAGCTGCCTTGGCTACGGTAGCAGCATCCAGCGACGTGCTCCCGCCTGCTCTCCGTCTAATGAGACCTAATTTCCCAGAGAATCAGGTTAATGAGTTCGTCCTGCCTCCTTCCCAGGGGCGGATCTAGACCAAATGAATCAGGGGGCCAGGAGGGGGCCAGCATGTTTTCATAGGGGAACAGAAAAGCATGAAATAAAAAACAGGGATTCAAATATATTAAGAGAGCTGCATGAAGAGAAGTTTATATTCAATTAGGTTTAATTAAAATTCTATTTATTATTACTCACATATTTCCCATAATCAGGACTAGAGTAGGGTTGGAAATAAGACAACATTTAGCTGCATTCCACCTCAAAAAGCAGGAAATAGAGTTTCAAAGTCTAAAGTTCTACATTTTCCGTTGGAGGATACCCCCGGACCCCCCCAACGCTGTACAGAGCCTAAAGATGTGATGCACCAAGGTGACCCCCTATGGATTTAGTCCTAGATAAAAGCCTGTTGCCGTGTTTTCCAAGCCGGCACTGAATGCAGGATTCCCACAGATCCTTGAACTCTTTCAAGGTTTTTGCTTTGAAAAGTTTTTAAAAATATCCATAAAACACCCATTCTGTAACGCATCTAATGACAGGTGAAGTTTTACCTGATCGATAACAAAACTATAAAAATCTGTTTCTGATGAACAAACTGTTAGACTGTGATATAAAGAGGGAGAGCTGGGTAGCGCTGTGGCTAGCTGTAGCTAACAGGTTAGCCTCTTTTAGCTCGGTCAGTTAGCCATATTAAGCTACACTGCTTTTAAAGTTGGAACATCAACAACCGTTCGTTTCCTACAAGTAAAATAACTGGTTTTTTTTGTCTAAAATCTCTACGAAAGTCATTTTTCAGGATGTTCCAGTTGACCTCATCTGACCTCAGAAATTAATAAAAAGAATAAAAATAAGCTGAGACTTTTAGTGTCTCCTTGTTAGATAGCAGAACTCAGTCTGTCTCAGAAGGCAGGACTTTCCTTCCAGACTGACAATGATTGTTTTCTACTTTCAGCTACTTTAGATCATCAATGAAACGTAAAATAATAGCAAACATTGGAAATATTATGTTGAGACTCCAGAAGAGATTTGATTCTTAATGAACAGATGCAATACAGTTTGCATATGATGACATCATAAGAAAAGGCTGAGTAGATCTGGTTCCTACACGGACTGTAAACGCGTAGTTAGCTATTCTCTGCTGAGCCTGGATTTTCATGGTTGCTGCGCAGGATGCGGAGGAACCGCCAATCATGATGAATTAGCCATCAAGTTGGTGGAAAACACAAAGGCTTCTTTTCAGGACGCGTGGTTCGCAAAGTGTGGCTGGCAAAGGAGCCGAAAAAAATCATCTGTCTTTTTTTTTGTCACTTTTTGGAGATGATTTCAAAGCTTTTCTAAAGAGCTTAAAGGCTCCAATGCAGACCAGTCTGTATGGAAGAAAAACAGTCTCAAAATTCAGCCGCAAAAGTGTTGACCTTTTGGTGAACTCAAGCCAAAGCAATCTACACTCGATAGAGTCGAGCAGCTTCTAGCCAATGAAATTAGCTCATTTGGTCATGTGACACAATGGCTGAATTATTTTGCAGCTGTATTTTTTTGCAGGTGAATTTTTACCAGATAAGGCTTGACTATAAGGAACTCAATGTCTAAAAAAATTCAGTGTCTGAAATTCGGTGTTAAAAAGAATTCGGTGTTTAAAATTCATTGTTAAAAAAATTCTGTGTTTAAAATTTGGTGTTAAAAAAATCAGTGTTTGAAATTCGGTGTTAAAAAAAAGGCAGATTCCAATGAGACAGTTTTTCTTCCATAAATCTGTCCGTCACTAACCGTCCGTATATTGTGGATTTAACGGAATATTGATAATGATGGCAACCCGTTTGTCGGCTCTCATCCAGCAGCTTTGTTTCCATTTAGGGTTTTATTGAATTTGCATTTCTGCTGAAATAGCCTTTTAGGCATGTCTACATGTATGGAGTGACTTTTGTTCCAATATTGTTTCAAGCAAAGTTTTTGTAAATAAAACTTGGAAACTCTTCTTAATTAAAAAAGCTTTTGAGACTAACTTTTGTTTTTTTCTCAGACTCCATACTCTTTAAAAATTTTTATCTAGATTTTATATTTTTTTATATTTTTATAGTTTTTCCAGCTTTTTTTTTTTTTTTACAAATTGCCTTATTTGTTAAATTGCGTTTCACAGATCCTATTCTCTTTACTTGCAGCCCAGTCCAACGACCAATAAAAATGTCACTAACTAAACTTAAACTAAGCTTAAACTTTGAAAATGATGAATGTTTACAAAAATATATAAAAAAATGTATTTAAAAAATACAGAAGTAAAACCTGAGAAAAGTTACTTTCAAAACATTTTCATTAAGAAGTTTTTCAGTCTGAGTTGGTTTCTTTTGTCTTCAAAATTTCCATTTACAAAATTTGTTCTTTGCAACAATAATGGACAAAAACATAGATATTTAAATATAGATCAGCATAGTCACATGACCCATTATTACTGTAGTTTGATCAGCTATTTAATTTCAGTTGCTTACGTCCAAATAGACGGTTTAATTCTATTGTTTATTGCGTTGGAGTCTAAAGACATTAAAGTCTTTAAAATAGAAATAGTTTTAGCAGGTTTATTGAATGAATTTTAAATTAATTTCCATTCTGAGTCATTTCCAGGTCATCATGGCTGCTATTTTCCCCCTTAGTTCCGTCAGGAGTACCTGGACACGCTCTACAGGTATGCCAAGTTCCAGTATGAGTGCGGTAACTACTCCGGGGCGGCTGAATACCTCTACTTCTTCCGGGTCCTGGTGAGAACATCCGCATGCATCCATGACCCCCCCCCCCTCCGAATCCAGGCCTCTGATGCAGTTTCCTGTTGGTTCTCAGGTTCCGTCCACAGACAGGAACGCTCTGAGTTCTTTGTGGGGGAAACTGGCCTCTGAGATCCTGATGCAGAACTGGGAGGCGTCCATGGAGGATCTGACCCGTCTGAGGGAAACCATCGACAACAACGTAAGAAATAAAACAACTTTTTTTAGGTCTGGTGCAGCGCAGGAGGTTCAGAGGGTCTGATCTGGTTCGCTGAGGTCTTTGAGGATCATTAATGTCTGTTTGCTCCTTAGTTTCAATCAGTCCTCAGCAGGACAG
>NW_015150765.1:724884-727117 GCF_000732505.1 Cyprinodon variegatus | reverse complement strand
CTCCCATTTTCAGGAGAAGACATTTCCTGACATTTTTCCTTCCTGTAATGATGCCAGGGCCCCGGGAGACACGGCGTTTGATTTAATGATGCGACCGTTATTGTCTTATTTAACTGGCTGTTAAATTATCACTGTTTCCAGGGTTCCTGCAGGTCCTTAAAAAGTCTTAAAAGTCATTGAATTCTTCAAAATAAAACTAAGGCCTTAATTGGTATTAAAACGTCTTAAATCAGTCTTTTGTAGGTATTAATTTTAGAAACATCATAAATAGGATTATATTTATTACGATTTATTTTTGTAATCTAAATAAAACATAAAAAATTGACAAATTTTTTTTATTTTTTATTTTAAAAAAATAACGTCTTTTAAGCGTTGTTGCGGCCGGGACATTTCAATTTCAATTCAAGCATATGCACTGATCGATCGATGGCACTTTTCTTTTTATTCCGTTGTTCTTGTGACGATGACAATAAAGATAAATTTAAATTGAATTGAATCAGACATACTTTAATAATCCCAGAGGGAAATTACCCGCCTTTCCTATTTAAATATTCATTTATTTTACTAGACTTGAATAAAATAAATGTTATTTTGCTAATTTTATAATCCAACATTTTTAATGGATGTTGGAGCGAAGTGAAATCCTCGCTCTGACCTTTGAACTCTGCTCTCATGCTCTGCCTTAGATAGAAAACTCCTCCTGGATGATATGCTGAACTGGAAACGATGTGATATGATGTGAATTGGAGCTATAGAAATAAACCGAATAGAACTGAAATGTAAATCTGTAGGAAAAATAAAGAGGTTGGAATTTAAACCAACCAGGTTCCTCTTTTGAAGTGTGTCCTGGATGAGCGCCTCCTGGAGGATGGGAGACGTTCATGTCTTCTGTGCGTTTTAGGAGGAGCCTGTGGTTGCTGGCGTTTCCTGACGTTCGTCCCTGTTTGTGTCTCCCTCAGTCGGTGAGCTCTCCCCTCCAGTCGCTGCAGCAGAGGACCTGGCTCATCCACTGGTCTCTGTTCGTGTTCTTCAACCACCCCAAAGGCAGAGACAACATCATCGACCTCTTCCTCTACCAGCCTCAGTGAGCCGCGCTGCCTCCATGTCCTCAGAGATCCTCCTGCAGCGCGTTAGCCGCGCCTCCTGCCCTCTGATCTGGACGTGTCTCTCATGTTTGTCCCTCCTTCTTCTCCAGGTACCTGAACGCCATCCAGACAATGTGTCCGCACATCCTGCGCTACCTCACCACGGCGGTCATCACCAACAAGGACGCGAGGAAGCGGCGGCAGGTGCTGAAGGACCTGGTGAAAGTCATCCAGCAGGTAAGGATGGAGGCGAGAGGCCGTCTGAAGGTCTGCGGCTCGCCCGTCACCGTTTCCGTCACCGTTACAGGAGTCGTACACCTACAAGGACCCCATCACCGAGTTTGTGGAGTGTCTCTACGTGAACTTTGACTTCGACAGCGCGCAGAAGAAGCTGAGAGAGTGCGAGTCGGTGAGTTCAGGCCTCTGATGTCTCTCCTCTGGAGTGTTTGAGGTTTTAAAATCCGCCTCGCGGCGCCGGAGGTGAGTAGGAAGCGCTCTGATCTCGCCGTTCCAGGCACGTCTGGCCTTATTTGTTCTCTGTGATCCTCAGAGCGGGGCCGCTGTCAGGTCTGGGCCTCCGCCTGCAGCTCTGCAGTCCCGTTGGTTTTGGCTGCTGTTGTTTGAATTGTGCCGTGCCAGCAGCAGACGATGAGTCATTCAGCTTGTTTTTAATATTCGGGAGGATTTAAAGATTCCCGCTGGGAGGTTTTTCCCTGAAAACCTTTTTTCTCACTGACAGGTTTTAATTCATCCCGCTTTACTTTTTAGTTCCTTTCATTTCATGATTTATTGTATTTTACTTCAACGTCACGACTCCTCCTCTTTTGTCCTCCTCTGTACAATCGGCCCCAAAATGTTCAGGTTTGCTTCAGTTCATAAAAGCAGAAAGAAAGGGACTCTGAATGAGTTCCTCTGGCTCCCCCTGCTGTTCCTGCACAGCCTGAGCACAAATAAAACAGTCTGAGTCACTCTGCAGGCCTGATGACCTGTTTACACGTCTTCATTCAGAGATACCCACATTTCCATTTGCAAAATGTGTTCTTTGCTCAGGAAAATAATGGGTCAAAGTTCACTCCGTAATCCAGTTACAGAGAAGCAATTTAATGAATATGGAGCTCCTTAAGTTCCGCTTTAAACATCAATCTTTG
>NW_015150765.1:720633-721744 GCF_000732505.1 Cyprinodon variegatus | reverse complement strand
AGAAACAGGACTACACTGGAAAACAGGCCAAGCTCCAACATCTAGAAACAAAGGTGTTGATGGCAGCAGCACAGCTGATATTTCTCTTCTGGTGTCACATAAGAATACAGACTGTAAATAAAAATATGAGAAATAAAAGCTAGATTATCGATATGAATTCAACCGTGATAAATTGATATTAAAATTAAGAAAGGGGTAAAAACCAAAGAATAAAAGTCAGAATCTTACCTTTAATACGTTGCCTTCAGGAGTCAGGCGGACGGTAATGGGGGACACGGTTGTCCTCATTGTCTCCTCCCTCGCTCCATAGCATGCTAGCAGACAAGCTGAACATGTCTCCCGAGGAGGCGGAGCGGTGGATCGTCAATCTGATCCGAAACGCCAGGCTGGACGCCAAGATCGACTCCAAGCTGGTGAGGCTTCACGCTCCCTGAGCCGCCGTCCAACCCGGCGTGGTTCCGCTGTCAACCGACTGTCTGTCTGTCTGTCAGGGTCACGTTGTGATGGGGAACAACGCCGTGTCTCCGTACCAGCAGGTGATTGAGAAGACCAAAAGCCTGTCTTTCCGCAGCCAGATGTTGGCCATGAACATGGAGAAGAGGACGGCCCACGGCGGCAGGAACGAGGTAGAGCATCCCGGCGTCTCCCTCTCTGGTTCCTCCTGCTTCGGTGTGAGATGAATAAACGTCACCATGATGCCAAACGTCCTGGCCTCTTCTGGTCGCTGCTCAGCAACCAACCTGTCAGGATATGAAAAATGTTTCAGAACAACAAAGGTGTTTAAAGTTCAAACTTGGCCCAGTCTTCTAAATTATAAACCGATAATCGACCTCAAAAATGATTAATTAGAACAAAGTTTCTTCCATCAGACTGATTTCTAATGATGCTGCCACCTGTGGCTGAAACACAGAACTGCAGCTCTCTTCTGCTCGTTTTCGTAGCTCGCGCTCGAACTAAACTAAACAAGCTGATATATTAAAGTATTAATCAGGATAGTCAAAATTTAGTTTTTCCAAGTTAAAACTTTTTTTGATTATCTTAGAAGTAATTACAGACTTGGGTTGTCACGATACTAAACTTTTAAACTCGATACCGATACTAAGGAAAATAT
>NW_015150765.1:716447-718807 GCF_000732505.1 Cyprinodon variegatus | reverse complement strand
GCTCGTTTTTAATAATATTCATGCCGTTTATCCTCAGTCAGTACTTCTGTAACTTCTAGAGCTTCTAAGTCTAAAGACCTTTTATTTATTTATTTATTTATTTATTTATTTATTTATTTATTTATTTATTTATTTATTTATTCTCTCTCTTCCAGTTTTCTCCTCCTGTTTTTTTTTTTTTGGTCGGTGCTGAAATTCTGACCTTTAAAGTCATTAAAGGAACTGTTTTAATCTGTCTTGACTTGGTTCTTCTTCTCTTGGCCACTAGATGGCAGCATTGGATGAGTTCTGGTTCTGCAGAGGCGTGCAGGATGTGTTTAGGACAGATGTGGTTTGATCCTCTCAGCAGGATGTATTGTTGCTGTTCTCTCTTAAAGGCTTTCCTCCGGCTGTCATCTCATCATGTCGGTTAATATTTGAGTTGCGGATCAGCCCAGTAGAACCGGTTCTAACGGAGCAGGTGTTAATTGGAAAGCTTATTTAAACAGTTGTGGTTAGAGCTGGCTCAGTTGATCCGGTCTGCTGGACCTGATTGTTCAGTCGGTGTCGTCATGCCGACATAGTGAGTCGGGTTTGTGGGGATCGGCTCCCGGCCCAGAAGAACCGGCACCCTGTCATTACCGCCTCGGCTGCCAGATGTTCCCAGCAGCCTCAGGTGGATCTGTGACCTTTGACCTGATTCCTCCTGGCTGTTGGGGGCGTGGTTTCCAAGCCGCTCCTCCCACAGGCTCCGTCTCCTCCAGGAGGGAGCAGAACCCTCAGAGGCTCAGTCTGAGCTGACGTGGGCCGAGGTCTGAGCCAGGAGCAGCTGGAAGCCATCATTCCTTTACGAGCTTGAAGCAGACCCAGGCTCTGCAGCATGGAGCTCCTCGGCGAGGCCCGGCTCCTCTGGGTGCTGCTCCTGGTGCTGGCCACCTTCCTCATCTGGCTCTTCTTCTTCTGCTGCTACAGCTGGAACCACAGTTCATCTCCCTCCCTGGAGACGTACCTAGCAGGTAGGTGGGCCCGGAAGCTCCTCCCATCAGGAGCCTCAGGCTGATTCACTGACTCAACTCTGTGGAAGAAAATCATCACTTTCCTTTCCAGCATGGTGGGGCCACATTTTTCCAGAACCTACAGGCTCATTTAGGCTCCACTTTGTGGTTCTGATGGCTGGTACCAGAGGGAGGGGGGACAGAGGCTCTTTCTGCTCTGAACCACAGGAAAATGTTATTTATAGAGAACTGGGAACGCTGGGCTGCAGTTTCCCATTTTATCCCAGATCTGTCTGTAATGAATGAATCATTTTACTGGATATTTCTACTGGTTCATCCCAGGTGTTCCGTAAAACCCAAAGGTTCTGCCAATGTTCTGAAAATGTTCTCTTTTCCTCACAGTGATGCTGAAGAAGTCCAAACCCAAAGCTGCGGCTCAGGTGAGAGGAATCCTGCATCAGTGGCTTCATTCAAACTCTCATCTCACGTTCTTTAAAAAACAGTTCTGTTCAGCCCGGTTCTGTTTGGCCCGGTTGTGTTTGGCCTGGTTCTGTTTGGCCTGGTTGTGTTTGGCCTGGTTCTGTTCCTCCCGGTTCTGTTCGGCCCGGTTCTGTCAGCTCTTCCAGCTGATGCTGTAGTACCAGCTGTGAACTGCAGGGGGCCTCAGTCCTTCATGCTTTCAGAGTTCACATCATCCTTAAGATGTTTCTCACTTTGGGTTCAGTTAGAAGAACCACGTGGTTCTGGTTCAGTTCGTCATGAGTAGAACCAAATAGAAACTCATTGAACATGAATTAACAAAAACAGGGAGAGAAAGGAGGAAGCATGTGAGGTGGACCTTCCTGACCCGTTTACCTGATGAATCTAGAACCTTCCTTAAACGTGTCTGAAGCGTTCCTGCAGCTCTCGTTCTTCTCCTCCTCTGACCTTCACACCTTCCTGTTAGTTAAAGTTCTACTTTGCTTCTTCAGGCGTGTTTTCGGCTCGTGGTCTAAATTATTATCCGTTCAGTCAGTTTGTTTTCCGTCAGGAACCAGAAATAAAACTGAAACATATACCAGAAAAACAAGTTATTCGGTTAACAAACCATTTATCCGCTTTGTATTGTTCACACAAAATGAAAATGGAAAAAACAGGAAACGTGTGTTGATGAATGACCCGGAACAAAACCGCATTAGATCAGGTGAAGACCTGAACTGGTCTTTAAAAGGGACCTGAACTGGACCTGAAATGATCCTTAAACGGACCTAAACTGGACCTGAAATGGTTCTTTAAAACGGACCTGAACTGGTCCTTAAAAGGGACCTGAACTGGTCCTTAAAACGGACCTGAACTGGTCCTTAAAAGGGACCTTAACTGGTCCTGAACTGGTCCTTAAAAGGGACC
>NW_015150765.1:713038-713860 GCF_000732505.1 Cyprinodon variegatus | reverse complement strand
TTCCATCATTTCCCATGATTCATTGCCAGTCAGGCGGTTTGGTCAAGCTCCGGCAGCGATGGAGGCAAAAAATTTTGAAAAATAAACTTTCTAGAACTCAAAATAAACTCTAATATCCCTTCAGTCAAGATTTAACTGAATAAACAAAAACTACAGTGAACTGATGATGTCATAATATGTCCCCCAGCAGCAATATTTCCCCCATAGTCCAGAGCTCAGTAGTCAGCAGACAGGAAAACCTTTAAGCTCATTTGACTTTCTGACCATTTAAAATGCAGAAGTCATTTTCAGAAAATATTTGTGTGAAAAATATTAGAGTAACTATATATATATATAGGACAACGGCTGCAACTATTATAGTTCATTTCGCTGCAAACTAAGAATGTCAGGTTTTTAAAGGTCCGGCGCACAAAAAAAAAGAGAAAAAGGGAAGATGACACCAAAGGTTTGAGAGATTTTAGGAGTAAATATTAGATATAAACTGAGGATGAGTCAGGAACAGGTCCAGGTCCAAGAAGAATGCTGCCTATTCACAGCCAGGTAAGAAGCAACAATCAATGTGATTTTAAAGTATAGCATCTGCTAGCTAGTGTTGGGGAGAAAACTCTTCTTTTACAGAAATACTTGAGCTTAGCGGCGAAAGGGCAGAAAGATGGCGGAGGTCCAGGTACGGGGTGAAAGACAGAGCGGAGCAGGAGAGTCAGCGGAGGCGGGGAGCTTGGTGGAGAGAGAGAAAGGAGGACAGCCTAGCAGTTCTAGCAGCTTCGGGGGGGGTGGGGGGTGTGTGTTTGAGGAGGAGACAGAGAGCCATCCCTACCTATA
>NW_015150765.1:705972-711047 GCF_000732505.1 Cyprinodon variegatus | reverse complement strand
CCTCAGAATTCTGACTTTTTCCTCAGAATTCTGACTTTAGTCTCAGAATTCTGGCTTTAATCTCAGAATTGTGGATCTTAATGTAGATGGTCTCCATGAAGGCAGAGATGTGCAGCACTCAGCTTCAGTTCTTTGGGAGGAACAGGAACACATTGGTGGAAAATGATGGAATTAGGAGACTTTTTCCGTCCCTGATGCTTCCTGCTGATGCTGTTTGATCAATGGAAGAGAAGAAGGTGATTAAAACAAGAGAGATAGTCTCTAAAACAGACATGGCTACGGCTGGATGCTAACATGATTGTTATCTGTCAGAATTCAGTTGGAGTTCTGAGATTAAAGTCAGAATTCTGCCCTTTTCTGACTTTTTTCCCTTAATAAACTGAATATTTAAAAATCAGTTAACTTTTTTTATTTTTCAGTGGCCCTAATCCTCTTTCATATACCTCCGAAAATGGAGCGAAAAACTTGTAAGGGACTGGCTGATATTCAGCAGGTCAAAAAAGGCAATATTTTGCCAGCCATTCTTGCTGTTCTCTTATGAAGTAGAGAAAATATCACTAGGGCACTAAATTCAATAAACGGGATGAAAATATCCAACATAAAATACAGGAAGCTTTATGAACGTTTTCCAAACTGAACAGAAAACCTAGTTATTGGAAATGGAAGAACCTGCTTGGTATTTTCCTCTCTGAGGTGAGCAGGCTGTCAGTGAACAGACTGTTGATCCAGGCCCTAACAAAGCTGTCAGCCGGCCTGCTTGGTTCTGGTTCCAGAGGGAACAGAAAAAACTGTAGGTCCACCATCAATGGTAGGAATGAAATCCAGTTGTGAGAAAACGCTGACAGAGTGTTTGGTTTCAGAGGAGGAAAAAGCAGAAGGAGAAGCCGGCCGCTGGCGCTGGACCAGAGGAAGAGGTTCTGACCGAGCCTGCAGCCGCCGACCGAGAGGATCTGGGTTCAGCAGCAGCGAGGAAGAGGAGGAGGAAGAAGCAGCCTCCTAAAGCCCAGGCTTCAGTGGAAACCCAGAAGGTGAGGCGCTGTTCTCTCTGATGGTTCTGGACCAATGAGGTCTGCAGGTGGTCTGATCCAGCAGAACCATCAGTGAGCTCAACCAGTTTTCCTCAGGATCGCCCTCCTCTGCAGCGCGTCTGATGAAACAGAAGCCGTCCTCTGGTTCTGGCTACCCTGGAACAATGGCGGCTATATTAGCTGTGATCAGCGGGTAAAAAGTAGTTAGAATCTATGTTGAAGTGAGAAAGTCCTCCTGAAAACATGGTCTGTGCAGTCAGTTCATCTAGATCACCGTAGAGTTCATTTAGGCGTTAATAAACGGTTTCAGAGGAGTGATCATAGCGCTCTGCATCAGCAGTGCTGCGTCTGACTCCCTGCCAGCTCCCAGATCAGCTCATCTGATTGGTTGATCAGTTTTTCCAACTCCAGTATCTGCTGCTTGTGAAGCGCCTCAGATGCTCATGAGGAGCGGCTTCAGCTGCTCCAAATGCGCTGCAGGACGTTTTTCTGCGCCTTGATGCGCATCAACCGTTGAGTTTGCATGGATACTAGCTGCTTCTGCTGCTTTAGGTGTGAACGTAGCATTATATCAGGCAGAAGTGGAGGAAAGTTTCTAGCTTCTTTTCTCATCTCTATGGATTCCACCTGTGAACAGAAGAGAATCTGAAAACAAGCTTTTTATTAAACTATTTAAACTAGTTTTATTCATTGTGTCATTTTCTCTTCTAAGANGCAAATACAGATTTTAGTTGGAGGTTAATCTGCTAAATATATACGGAAGAAACGTTCAATAACCAAACAGGAGCAGCTACAAAGAGATCCAGATCTATTGCACTGCCTCTATAGACCTAGGACAGGTAGATTAGTCCACCCATCACTCCCAGTTCAGCTCCCAGTGCTTGTTCTGCAACTGGATGAAACCAGCTGGAAACCATGGAGTCTTCATCGGCAGGAGATGAAGAGCAGGAAAGGTCCGAGTCACCAGTCGGCTCTGCCTCTGCTGCTTCTGATGTTCTCTGGATCTGCTGCTGTATTCAAAGATACAATTATGGAGTCAATTTTATACCAATATTGTTTTTGTAAAAGGAAATAAGAAAAAAAAGGGCAATTCAGAAACATTTAATAATCGAAAAGGTTTTGGGAGAAAATTTGCTGCTTTTTCCAGATCTTATTTTGATATTTATTTATTGTTCATATTTATTTTATTTTTTATTATTTTACAGATTCAAATTTTTTGGGGTTTCTTTTTTTTAACTGTTTTAAATTAAAGTATTAGGGAGGATTTAAAATGTGTTGTTCTCATAGCTCAAACAAGCTAACTGCGTTCATCTTTGCTGTCAGGTAGCAGCAGCCTACGGCGACAGCGGGCCGCTGTGACAGCAAATCCCATAATGCTTTGCGGGGAGAGCTCTCTGTGCAAAGCATTCTGGGATATATCTGCATCTTCTGAGGTCTTTCCTTTCTTATGCACTTCATAGACACTTTTTCTTTTATGACCGTCGGCCATTTTTAAAGAACTGCGGTGAGAAAGGTGAGCTTCAATGAATGAACCTTTAGCTCACTGCAGATATGCGCCTGAAAGTGCGCAGAAAAAGGTCGCTAACAGTAAAGGCATGCAGGACGGCCTTATGTAAACGTATCACCAGAATGATTGACAGTTAGGACGACCACTGATTGAGATGATCCACCCGGAAATCAAATATCGTCCTGTATAGCTTTAAGGTTTCCAGATCACACTGTGTTCACTAGTGTAGTGCGCCGGGCTTTTCTCTGGAGTCAGCGTTTGGATTATTGGGCTGGAAGTGGAGAGAATGTGATCAATGCAATTTAAAAATGAAAAAAATAATTAAACGCAATTTAAAAACTGAAATAAAAAAAACTGAAAATATAAAATCTGAAAAACTCTGATAAATAAAATAAAGACATTTGTTCTTTAAAAAAAAATTAATAAAACAAAATCTAACAAAAAACATTTTCTGTCAAATTTCTTTTTGTTAAAATGTTTATTTCAAAGTAATTTCAAGCTTTTATTTATTATTTCATTTCCATTTACAAATCTTGTTCTTTGCAACAATAATGGAACAAAAATGACTCCATAAGATCTTCCAAATTTTTCCACCTTCTCGGTGATTCCTTTTAGCTCCATAGACCCTCTCAGATGATTGAACCCAGCCTTCTGATCTTCTGGTCCTTCTGTTCTTCAGGACCTTCTGGTCTTCAGAGTTTTTCTTCTGAACTTTTCTCCTCCTGGTTAATCTGAGAGTTTATTTGCTTCACATTTTTATTTTGTTTTTTAATAAAATCTTTAGGAGGTTCTGGGTGAGATCTTTGGTGGATCTCCATGATCCTCCTAAAGGGTTCTGCCGGGTCGAACCGGGCCGATAATACTGGACTTAAGCAGAACAAACTGGACCGGATCCGGACCGGTTCCGGTAGCTCGCCTAAATGGACCCTCGCTCTTTAAACAGCCAAGTGTCAATGCGCGCCCCCGTCATCGTGAGATGGGTTTCCACATGCACGCGCAGCTGACTGGTCCCGGAGCGCAGCGGCGGCAGCAGCAGCGATGCGGGCTGCAGCAGCGGAGGCGTCCGGCCCGCAGAGCGGTTCGGTTCGGGTCGCGGCTCCGGAGCATCCCGGCAGGAAGCCGCAGGACGCGGAGGAGGAGGATGCTGGGAGCTCCAGTTCGGACGGCCTGAGGTGGAGCGAAGGTTCGGCTGCAGAGCGCCCTCTGCGGAGGTTCACCTGGAGCCAGCAGCCCGGCAGAACCTCCGGGGCCTTCAGCGTGAGTAACGATGCTGGACCGGTTCCGAGCAGATGGACCGAACCGCTGCTGCGCCTCACTGCGGCTCAGGTGTGGCTGCTGCAGAGGAGCCTCTGCCGCTGGTTCTGACCCACTTCCTCTCATCAGCTCCGGTTCTGCTGTCTGACCCAAAAGGCTCTGAGCTGCTTCTCTGGTTCAGGTCCAGTTGGTTCTGGTCGTGTTTCTGAGTCTGCAGAACTTTTTATATACCTGTAAATGATGACTGGATCCAAACCCGGTTAGCTGAGGTAGAACTTCAGAACCTTTTTCTCTTCATTCAGAGTTCCAGAACCGGAACCAGACATCAGAGGAAATATCCAAATCATCCACTGAGATGAAAGAATGATCCAGAACCAGAACCAGAACATGTCAGGAGTCTCAGGTTCTGTGAGGAAGCTGGGTCGTTTGGACCGGACTGAGTTCTATGAAATTCTCCCCCCCCCTCTGGTTAGAAGCAGGATCCCAGCTGATGGTTCTGATCCAGTAGAACTCCAGGCCACCTTCATAGGAGCAAACCAAGTCCAAACGGCCTCCTGCTGGTTCCTCAGTGTTGGTTCCAAACGGGCCGAACCATTTGGACGGGTCGGTGACCCCATGCTGCACTGACTGAACATCTTCACTTTCACCAGAGAACCAGCTCAGAACCGACCCGGATCAAATGCTGCAGCAGAGCCAAAGAATCCAGAACCAGAGTGCGGTCTGTGCCGGTCCGACCTGAGGCTGCATCCCTGCAGAGAGCATCCTGTCTGCTGGTTGATGACTCAGCAGAAGAGAAGCTGCATCAGCAGCAGAACCGGAGCGGCTCGGTCCCCCAGGATCTGGACCGCAGCTCGGTTCTGTTCTTAGATGCTGCTTAATAATCAGTGTGAACAGAAAGAATCCGTTTCTGCTGCGTTTCCTGATCCTCTGACCTTCAGACCGTCTGAAGGTTCCTGTTCTGTTAGAACCGGGATTTACTTCAACAGACCCAGAAAAACACAGAAGGTTCAGTAAATTAATAAAAGGGACAAAAATGTTGAGAAATAGAATTTAAAACATCAATTAAAATGATTAAAAGCTACTTTATTAAAAAAGCTTTTTGTTCCTTTTAACCTGTTTCCTTTAAAGACAGGTCTTTGGTCCAACTTTAGTCTGACTGTAGAACCTCTTTGCTTTGTCTTTATTATGTCATCAGTTGTTAGTCTGTCTTAAATCTGTAATACATCTTTAGTAAGTCTTTAGTCTGTCTTTAATCAGTCTTTAGTCTGTCTTTAATCAGTCTTTAG
>NW_015150765.1:702592-703806 GCF_000732505.1 Cyprinodon variegatus | reverse complement strand
GTTAGTCTGTCTTAAATCTGTAATACATCTTTAGTAAGTCTTTAGTCTGTCTTTAATCAGTCTTTAGTCTGTCTTTAATCAGTCTTTATTATGTCTTTAGACTGTCCTCAGTCTTTAGTGAGTCTTTAGTCAGTCTTTAACTAGTTTCTCAAACCTTTGGCTCGTTTTCGGTTCTGCTAATATCCAGTTTTTTCAGGTTAAAGTTGTTCCCAGGTTGAACTCTAGACCCAGACTATTGGTTGGATTAAAAACATTTCTCAAACCAAACCTTTTTCTAGTCAGTTAAGGAAGTTATTAGAAAAGCCCACATCTCCATGCCTCCACCTCTGTGCCTGATAGTTGCTGTGTCTGGGTTCTGTCCATCGTGGTCAGATTGATCTTTTCTAACTTTATTCCTGCTTAGAACGGAGAGACCGACCTGATGCTTTGCTCCCTGCAGACGCTCCTCCTTCTCTGAACTCCTGATTGTGTTTTTCTGATGCAGAACATGGAGGAGCTGAAGGAGAAGCCCAGGAGGAGGCCTCTGGTCCGGGCTGCGTCAGAGGAGAGCTCCAGCGATCTGAGCTCCGTTAGCGGCTCGCCGTTTCCGGGCGACACGTTACCCTGGAACCTCCCTAAGCACCACCGCATGAAGCGCTCCAAGTCGGCCTCTGGAGACGTTCTGGAACCGGCAGAGAGGGCTGTGATCCGCATCGCAGGTGAGGCGCTGGCAGATCTATGCACCGCGTTTCTAGGTCAGGTCATGCTGTGGTCTGGAGGAGCTCCATGAGCTGCAGCTGCTGGTTTCCTGTGGTTCTGGATCCAGACCCGTTGATGGGCTGAAGGTCCAAAGACTGCCCATAAAGTCCCTACATCAGTAGAAGAAGTCAATGATGTGAATAAAAGTAGGATTTGTGTTCCTGGTTTCAGCTCATAGAAACATGACATCAGATCTTCATCTGTTTAGAAGTTATGAAAACAGGAAGTTTCAACTTTATAATAATTCAAATCTGAATCAAACGTTTGATTCAAACTCGTAGATTTGTCTTTTTATGGAACGTTATCTGATCTGAGAAAGACGCGGTTCTGTTTGATCCGATGCAACGCTGCTGAGGATGATGATGGTCCTGCTGGGTTCAGGTTCACTGGTTCTGTTTGTCTGCAGGATTTTAAACTATGTCTGGGAGACGTTTGTGCTTCCAGACATGGCGACCGATTCTAAGGTTAACCTTTTA
>NW_015150765.1:693910-699297 GCF_000732505.1 Cyprinodon variegatus | reverse complement strand
GACGTTTGTGCTTCCAGACATGGCGACCGATTCTAAGGTTAACCTTTTATAGCGCATCAGTGAAATACTTTGGAAATCCACATTTCCAGCCAATAGTTTTATTGGAATCCAGGACAAAACCTTATTTCCTTTGGAACATTAAAAAATATGGATATTTTGATGGTAAAAATTAATGTCAATGTAATAATAAGAGACGCCAACTTGCCTGAAATTTTGAAGAAAAATAACAGAAGTGCTTCTAGAAGAAATAAATGAAAAACACTCAGAGAGTGAAAGAAATCCATTTTATTGGTCCAACATAACCTTAGAGGCATAAATGCTGATACTGGCATCTACATTTTTAAGTTTATAAACCTAAATATAAATGTTAACGAGGCTTATTAACTTATTAACTTTTCAATTAGATTTTTCCTTTTTTTTTCTTGACTTGAAATGAAAACTAGAAGCACAGTCCAACGCGTGCGTCTCAAATGTGAAACATACATCATGTATTAACCGATCTATCTTCAAGCATCACAGGACAACCATCACCAAGTTTTCTAGAATGCAGATTTACCGCCGTTGGTTATTAACATGGACGCCATATTGACCGCTGCTGCGAACGTCCACACTCACCACATCAGCACGGCTGCCAGATGTCACTGGTTCATGATTTCCAGCCCAAAACATTTTAATAAACTGCCTGGATTTACGAAATCTCACCCAATTTAAACCAAAGTCTATTGATCTCTAAGGCCATTAATCTAAAGAAAAACATTTTTCACCCATAGACGGCCATCTTAAACTGCCAGGTTGGGAAACATCCCAACCTGGCAACAATGAATGTAAGACTGGAAACGTTAGCCTCTAGATGCTAAACCCCATCATGCACTGCAACATGTTGTTTGCAAAATTTTCAAACAGAAATTTGCCAAATATAAGAGTTTGGTTTAAAGAAAGCATTTTAGTTTTATTATAATTTAGTTTGTTTCTAGGATTTTACAAGAAAGGGCTATATATGCTGCATGCATCATTTAATGAGTTAACATTGGATCACTGCTTCAGCTCCTTCAGTTATTTACTGTCACAGGAAGGAGCTTCAGCCGGTTTGGAGCCGCTATGATTGAAGGAGGGCCGGCCCCCGCACGCTGAGATAAGAACCGGCCCNAGTTATTTACTGTCACAGGAAGGAGCTTCAGCCGGTTTGGAGCCGCTATGATTGAAGGAGGGCCGGCCCCCGCACGCTGAGATAAGAACCGGCCCGGTTTGGAGTCTTAGAACCCTGAGCCAGGCTCGGTCCTGGACTGCAGGTTCTGTTAACATGTGGGTCCCAGCTGGACTGGAAGCTTCAGTAATGTCTGGTTCTGATCCATAGAGCTGCTCAGTGCTGTAATCAGAACGGTCACTAGAGGGCAGCGTGGAGATCTAATCCTGCAGATCAGCTGCAGCTTCTTCTTCTGGACCTTCCTGCTGGAAGGTCTGCAATGAAACGGATCTCATTCAAAGCCCGGTTCTGCTGGTTTTAGGAGAGTTCTGCTCCGTTTCAGCCGCTAATCAGCATTCAGGCCGCTGCGTCCAGGAGGGGGGGGGGCTGCAGGCCCAGAGAACAGAAGCTGTTCTGCTTTGGTTTAATTAGTGGGAGCTGGACGGGGTCCATGAGGGAACCGGACCACAGGGGAACCGTCTCCCCGGGAGACATGGGGGGGGCTGTGGGATGTTTTGTAAGGACTGTTTTAGGAACAGATTTCAAGCTGTTAGAGTTTGATCAGATCTCAGTTTGCCTGGTTTTTATTTTTATTTGGCAGAAAGTTTCTATTTTTTATGATTCTTCGCCAAAAAACGTTTAATTTTATTTCACACCATAAATTCCTCTCCTTTCTAACCAAAGCAGCTCATGGGACAGTCTGCAGGTCATCATGCATGATTTTATTTCATTTTCACACCTCCAGGCTCCATCCCCCAATCTATGGAGACAAATTTATCCCATTATTATTCAAAGCAACGGTCCGTCTGTCGTTCAGTTTTTAGGTCAGGTTTCAAAAATGGACATTTGAGGAAATACTTCAAAAATGAAACTTTAAAAAACTTTTTTTTTAACAAAAAGAAAAGTTTTTCATGGAATTTAAAATGTGTATGAAAAAGATTACATGTTTTTAGTGTTTTCTATTATTTTTAGATTTATTTTTTCCAAATATTTTTTGAAATATTGTTTTAAATTTTATTTTTTAAACTAGAAAAGATTGAAATCTCAATAAGTCATTTTTTAAATAAGTGAATTTTTTTTCTGGAATTGAGGACGTAAGTTTAAAACTTTGCCAATAGAACAAGACAATTTACATTTAAAATAAGAAAAAACAATAAAATTTTCTTATTTCAAGTGCATTTTATCTAACTATCTTATTCTAAGAGTAGAAATACTAAAAATCTATCTTATCAAATTAAGGGTAAATACACTTCATTTAAGAAATATTTACTTATTTCTAGATAATTTTTGCAGTGTATAATTTATTTCCAAGTTTCCTAAAATGTAATTTTAGATTTTATTCTCCTAGTTTTATTTCTTTAAATCATTTCAAAATGATTTTCATTCTTTTCCAACCCTGATTTACGGCTTTCCGCCTTCTACACTTCTGGTTGGTCCGTTCAGGGACCAATAGAAATGCAAATCATAAAATAGAAAAAATAAAGTCTGAAAAATTGGATGAACTTTCTCATACGCATCAATTATTCTAAAAAAAAAAAAATCTCTTGAAACATGTTTTTTTTCTTTCAATAATAGTGAATCAATTTTCTCTCTATATTATTCTGGCCCCAAAGCATGACCCCACCACCTCCGTGCTGATGCTACAGCTTTATGGGGATTGGTGTGATCTGGAACATCCAGGGCAGGGGGGGGATTTACCATTAAGCAATACTAGGCAGCTGCTTAGGGCCCCAAGTTCCTGGGGGCCCTAAGCAGGTCTTTGCCCTAGGTCTTTGCCTAGGGCCCTTCATTTCCTAACTCCGCCCCTGATCCAGTGCTGCCCAGCGTTCATTCATGCATGTCTGGTCTCACTGCAGTCGTCTGTGCTTGTGAGCGCTGGTGCTCTAATAGTAGGTTAAAGGATCCGACACCCTGAAAGTTTATGGGTCTCCAGAGGAAGCAGCAGCTTCAAAGATCCCGATCTGTGATGGCATTTTAGCTGCTGCTCTCTTTAAACCAAAGATTTAATTTTTCCACAAACCCGTCTGTGCTCTGAATCGACCACAGATCGATGAATCAATTAAGTTTTCTTTAATTGGGCTCCCCGGGTTAACAGAGTATCACGGCGGTCTGAGATCCACTGAGCTCAGATCCATCATGACTTTAATTGATTACCAAAGAATTAAATTCAATCTGCAGCATAACCATAGAGATACCCTGGGGGCTTCAGCTTAACAGCAGCTAGCTTAGCTTAGCTTTACTAGAGCATAGATGGATCATTGAAAGTGGAGGACGTTTCTTCTTGCATTTTTATCCTGTGAATGGAGGAAAGGAAGCTGATTCCGGCTTCCAGGATCAGGGATCCGTTCAGGTGTCGTTTATAAATCCTGCATCAAACTGCTCATTTCCAGGAATAGACGGCCATCTTTTTCTGCCCACTTTCAGGCGTATATCTGTGGTGAGCTGCGGTTTCAGACAGTCACCTTTCTCACCGCCGTTCTTTAAAAATGGCCGAAAATCGGAAGAGAGAAAGTGTCTACGAAGCGTATCTTGTCTCTACCCGATCCGTCCTGGAAGCGCGATCCGTCCCGTGCACCCACGAACAGATATAATTAATTATAAATAATTTAGTCCTGGTATCAAAATGACTTATTTCTGTCCTTAACTCGCCAAAGAATGCTAATACACATCTTTAAAAGATGTTTTAGGAATTTTGTGAGACAATTTGATGCTTTTAAACAGCTTCTCTGACGTCATTATGGGACACGCTCAGAGCAGTAAATCTGATTAAAACATGTTTATCTGCATTTTAGATGTTTCTTTCTTTAGATTACACTTTATATAACATAATGTTAACACGAAAGGAAAAAATAAAACTCGAAAAGACGAGATTTATGTTTAAATCCAAAGCTGATAAAGTTAGCTCCTGGAAGTAGCGTAGCATCCCATTTCCTGTACAGATCGGGGACAGAAGGATAAAACTGAAAGGATTATAAGCCATTTATTTACTCAGGAAATACATTATTAACCTTTAACACATTATAATTTAGTACGCTTACTATTTTTAGGGAGGTAAAACGTCATTTAGATCTTTTTAACAAAATAAAATCGAGGGCGACCTGGATGGATATCTGGATGCGCTGGACGGATCGTGCTTCCGGGACGGATTGTGCTTCTGGGACGGATCGTGCTTCTGGGACGGATCGTGCTTCTGGGACGGATCGTGCTTCTGGGACGGATCGTGCTTCTGCTTCTGGGACGGATCGGGTAGTGACGTATGTGAAGAAAAGAAAAGCCTCAGAAGAGGCAGATATATCCCAGAATGCTTTGTGTGGAGAGCTCTCCTCGCAAAGCATTATGGGATTGGCTGTCATAGCGGCCCACTGTTGCTAATAACAAAGATGGCGCCGGCACCGCGCGGTGGAGGAGGAGTTACGGGTCCAACAGAGCTAAAAGTAGTCATCATCTGTCTGAACGTTCAGTTAACTGAGTTCACTATAAAGTTCACTATAGAGTCCCCGCTGTATGTGGACGCAGTAAGCTTGTATGAGCTAAGACAACATCTATTTATATATATTTCAAAATCTATAAATACACATCTACATCCAAAAGCAACAGTCTGTACGGTGTGACGGCTATAAACGGTGAAAAAGAATGTTTATGCAAAGCAAATTAACGTTCACTTCAACAGACGTTAACTACTTTCTGCCACACACAATATGGCGGATACGTGCGAACCTGCGCCCGTCGAGGCGTCTACGTATACATGTCTGTGCCTCTGATCTCTTTTATCACTTTCGCTCTAAACAGCAGTTTTCTCTGTTATGAATTAAGGCCACTTCTACGCCACCAGGATGCAGCAACCGCCTCCCAGCACTGGGGGCAGCACTGAGGTGGTTTTAGTCTCACATCTAATGTGGAACTAAAACCTACAAAAAAACCTCCATTAAAAGAGAGCGTTGATGCAGTCTCAATGAAAATAGGTGGATTTGGGGTGAGTTTCTTTTTAAAGGTATCATTTTAAATTTGGACGATGATTAAAACTAATATTTGGCACCAGCTGATCATGGATCTGTTCTTTTAGTGAAGCTGAGTGAGGTCAGGTTTAGGTGGGCGGTTCCTGCTTTCAGCCTCTAACTCGGGTGGAGACGCTCTGACTGCTCTTCAATAATCCAGCCTTGAAATATCCGACACATTCCTGATGGGAAAGTTCATGTTGCCGAAA
>NW_015150765.1:688212-690125 GCF_000732505.1 Cyprinodon variegatus | reverse complement strand
CTACTGGGCTGAATCCAGGGAGGCGGCAGAGTTGCTCTCTATCTGTAAATGATTTTTTTCTGGACTCAGGGACAAATATTTAGATTTATATTCATGAAATTGATAAAACCAGGAACGCCATCTATCCATCATCCATCATCCATCCATGGATCGATGATGGATGATGTTAAATCTTAAAATCTGTGTTTTTTTCGTTATCTTCTGCAGGCCAGTTAGTTCTACGTCAGCCTGAACACCTAATTTCAGCCAATCATAAATCAACGATCATCTGTCAATCACATTTTTTCGGTCCTGGTCCTTCCACCAGGCCTCCTCCCGATGGGACGTGCCTGGAACTCCTGAGGGAGGCGACCAGGAGGCACCAGGAGCAGATGCCTGAGCCTCCTCAGCTGGCTCCTTTCGGCGAGGAGGAGCAGAGACTCTTCTCCGAGCTCCTCCCGGGTAACTGAGCTCCTCACCCGATCTCGTAGTGTGCGCCCAGCCACCCTGCGAAGGATTTCGGCCGTTTGTATTCAGGATCTTCGGCTCATTACCCAGATCTGACGACCGTAGGTGAGGGTTGGAACGTAGATCCATCGGTAAATCGAGAGCTTTGCCCCCCCCCGACTCAGCTCCCTCTTCACCACGACAGTCGGATACAGCGACCGCATCACTGCCGACGCCGCGCCGATCCGTCCATCGATCTAATGCTCCGTCCGTCCCTCACTCCTCCACATGATCACAGTGTTTATATGAAGGAAACAAAAAGTCAACGTTCTGTGAAAAAGCGGTGAGTAAATGACTGCAGATCTTAGAGGTTTAGAAATAAAACGATAACAAAAGAGATAAAACCTTTTTAGATGTAGCTATTCCAGACGCGCCTCCCTCCTTTAATTAACCGGATCATCTGTCAGTTCGTTAGTAAACCTGCTGGACGTTTCCTTCCTTTTTGCTGTTAAATAAAACTAAAATAAATTAAAAATGCCTGAAAAAAGGGAATAATCTGCATCAACAACCTGATTAAAATCAAGCGCCACATAAATTCCCTCAGCGGGCTGTGAAGGGCCCCCGGGCCAGCCTTTGGTCTCCGTCTTCTTTCAGGTCCATTTATTTCATTTAATCATAATTTCACTTGATGATCAATGAAGTTTTTTTCTAATTTGAACTGATTTGATTTAGAAATCACATGTTTGCTTTTTTTTAGGCCATTATCATTTTTTCTTTCTCTGTTTATATAATAAAAATCATATAATGATAACAAATATAAAGATCTGGTTAATTACACGGTAATAAACATTAATTAACAAACTAAAAGCTGCTGAACGCAACAAAGAATCAGAGAAATCAGGAAAATCCAAAAGAAACAAAACATAATATGAGCTAAAATCTAAAATATCGTCTTCTGATGCTAATATGAATCGGTTCTTCTTCAGACCGGATGGACGGTTCCATGTTTTAATGATCTCCAAACATGGAGGCCTTCAGTCATGGATGACCTCCAAGCTGCTGCTGCTCAGGAAACGATGAACAGGACTGATATTTTCCTTTGATTTTAGACTCTGAGGATCTGAGCTTTGCTGCTGATCTGCTGAACCATCCAGAGGAAGCTGAGGTCATTGAAGGAACAGCAGCATCTCAGGATTCAGACTCTTTATCTGAGCTCCTGCTGACGTAGCAACATGTTTCAGATAATGACTTATTGATGAAACATTTCTGTAGGTCTGATTAATCTCTGCTCTCTGCTGACATGAGATGTTCGTGGGACGGTTTGTCTTTTCAGGGATTCAGCTTCTGATCTTCTGACTGCTTTTCATGTGAAAGAAGCAAAGGGAGCAGGCGTGAATAGAGGGAAGCTTTTTGTTCATCTGTCCTGACTAGAGTTGGGAATGGATAAGATTTTCACGATTCCGATTCCCTTATCGATCCTGTGAAAC
>NW_015150765.1:680944-682341 GCF_000732505.1 Cyprinodon variegatus | reverse complement strand
CCTACGACTTTAAAAGTACATTTAACTATTCAATGATGCATTAAATAAATTATTGGGACATTTAATTACTTACTGCAACATTTCATGTTTTATTTATATTTGTTCTGTCCATCTTCACTCAAAGGCTTCTCCAGATCATCTGCATTGAATTGAATTTTTTTATATATATATTTTCTATTTTGTCCCTTTTATCTCTCCATATAATGACATGGATAAAGAAAACAGTTTGACTTGGTGCTGTTGGATTAAATAGAAAATCGAATCTGCATCATCTTTTGTTTACTGTGAGTAAAAACGGTAATTTTGAGATAAAAAGTCCAACTTTATAGAAAACTAAATGATGAAATCAAGTGACGATGAAGAACTTCAGCTGCTCGACCTGGATCTGGTCTTCTGGTGGAAAAGCTGCTGTCAGTCAACATGATTCCAGATGTTTGACACACAGATGATGCTTCCTTTGTGAGCGGATCTGTGTGAAGGATCCTGATCTGATCTGGAGTTTTCCTGTTGGAGCAGCAGGAAGCTGCTGAAACGGATTCCTGCTGGAGCCCAGGATTAACGTCCTCCCAGAGCCGGAGAGCCAGGAGCAGCTGACGTGATTAACTCTGGGAAACGCTCCTCGTCTCGGGTTTCTCCTGGACGCAGAAATGAGACGAGCTTTTATTTTGAAGTTCTTGGTGTCATGGATCCACCCGAGCAGCGCTGCTACAGGAACTGATTCTGATCCAAAGATCTTTCTAATTCAGAGATGGATGCTAGCAGCTATTAGCAGTTAGCTGCAATGGAGTCACAGCTAAATTCCGTAAAAATTCAAAAAATATTTTTTGAATTTTTACAGAATGACTTTGACCTGGATGACTGAGAACCTTCATCAGCAGTCACAGCTAAACATCAACAACTGGTCATAGTTGGGTTCTGGTCTGGTTTTGGTTCTGGTTCTGGTTCTGGTCTGGTTCTGGTTCTGGTCACAGCCTGGTTCTAGTCTGGTTCTGGTCACAGTTGGGTTCTGTTCTGGTTCTGGTCTGGTTCTGGTCACAGCCTGCTTCTGGTCTGGTTCTGGTTTTGTTCTGGTTCTGGTCACAGCCTGGTTCTGGTTCTGGTCTGGTTCTGGTCACAGCCTGGTTCTAGTCTGGTTCTGGTCACAGTTGGGTTCTGGTCACAGCCTGGTTCTGGTCACAGTTGGGTTCTGGTCTGGTTCTGGTTCTGGTCTGGTTCTGGTCACAGCCTGGTTCTGGTCTGGTTCTGGTCACAGCCTGGTTCTGGTTCTGGTCTGGTTCTGGTCACAGTTGGGTTCTGGTCTGGGTCTGGTTCTGGTCACAGCCTGGTTCTGGTTCTGGTCTGGTTCTGGTCACAGCTGGGTTCTGGTTCTGGTCTGGTTCTGGTTCTGGTCACAGCCT
>NW_015150765.1:678258-679930 GCF_000732505.1 Cyprinodon variegatus | reverse complement strand
TTTTTTTTTTTTTTTTTTTTTACAACTTTTAAACAAGTATTTATATTTTGTTATATTTTTCCTTTTTGTAATTGATTTTTATTAATTACACTTTTTTCAAATGGCTTTTTCTAAATCCCATTCTCCTAACTCTGGGCGGGCGGGGGGTTGCCTTTCTTTCTCATTTCCATTTACAAAATGTGTTTGTTGCAACAATAATGGAAGAAAACTGCCCCCATACAGATGGTGGACGGGCCGACCTCAGGATGCCTCAGGCTGGAGTCAGGCTGGAGTCGCCTCTGTTCACCAGCCGCTCATATTTGGTGTAAACTGGGTTTAGTTTGCTGCTGTTTATGGTTCCCATGTTTATGTTGCTGCTGGTGAAGTTTATCCATGTTAACAGAAAAGAAGCAGGAACCTGAACGCAGCTGAAGCCTGATTTTAAACCATAAATGGGTTAAAAAATACTCAAAAACAAGATGGCTGAGATAAGGGATGTAATATCTGCAGATGATGGGTGAAAGATGACTTTACAGACTTATAGGACGTATAGTGAGGCGGGACAATTTGATCTCTGGACAGTTGGAGGACGCTGGTTGGTAACTTCAAACCCAGACGACAAAACTGGAGCGTTTCACAGGCTTTAATGTTGTTGACCACTTCTCTAATAGATTTGTATTTGAACTCATCCATAAAATAAAACAGGAATGATATTCATGAGCTGCTAACATTGAACAAACATAATTTATGTATAAAATAATAAAACATTTGAAGGTAAAGGAGATGATTTTTCTCCATGAATCTTCTGCCCCATCATCCGTCTGCACTGCTGTAATATGACAGAGGAGCCCCTCCCTGAGATCCAGCCCAGGATGAGAGGGCAGCATCAGGGAGGGGCCGGGTGAGGAGGAGGAGGGGGCTGCTGCCTTCCTCCCCCGCTGACTCGGACTGAGCCGTCAGGAGAGGGAGAAGGAGAGCGACCACAGAGGCTGAGGCGGCGCAGCAGCAGAGCGAGGCTCAGACTCTGGCTGCCGTTAGCAGGGAGACGTTTGGTCCTCCGCCGGGTTCCCACCGCTCGCCAGAACTCGCTGAGAGAAACCCGGGGGAACATGAACCCCGCTCGCTCCATCCAGTATGAGATCAGCTCCCTGAAAGGTACTTATCTCTGCTTCCTGACTCATCACTTTCACACTCCCAGGACCGCCTTGTTTTCCCACAATGCCTCTCTTCCTGAGGGCGTCCTGCAGGACGTCAACTTTGTGTGTTTTCATGGTTGATCTGAGTGAAATGCAGGCGGCTGGAGCTGCTGCTGCTTTAGCCGCCTGTGAGTGAGATGATGCTGCAGCATGCGGCACTTTGAGTGCGACTGCGTCTGGTGATGATGGTGCAGGGCGCTGCTGCATTGCCACGGTAACAGCAGGGATCTTTGCTTCTGAGTCGGAGATGGGACAGTTTGTGTAGCGGCGTCAGGTGCAGCTGCAGAGCAAAGACGTCACCTTTAGGTGGTGCTGACAAAGGAAGCGCTTCAAAAATTATCAGATCGCTTTATTTAAAGCAAAAGTCGCTCATATTCAGAATTCAAACTTCTGAAAGTTCTTTAAATCTGAAATGATTCCATCCTGTTCAATAAATGATCAGTGTTTTTAATTCAGAGTAATTTTCATGTGAATGTGCTTTACTGGAGGCATCCATG
>NW_015150765.1:674204-676568 GCF_000732505.1 Cyprinodon variegatus | reverse complement strand
TGTTAGCTCTACGCCTGCCGAAGACACAGACGTCCATCCCCGTGAACACTGGGACGCAACTCATGCTGAATAACTTTCACTGATGTCTGTAAACTACAGACTGAGGATCATGAAAAAATGATTTTAGACCAAACCTTAATAGGATGCTTTCCAGATGTGCATCTCTATAGTGATGCAGGAGATGCTTTCAGGGTCCAAGTCATTGCTGGTTCCAGTCTGGCCACCAGATGGCGGTACCTTCTGCACGTTGAACATATTGATCTAAATATGTTGGAGTTTTCTTAATAACTTAGATATTTTTGATACGTAAAAACACGCATTAATTTCAATAATCATAAATCCTTCGTGAAACTGTTTTTTTTTTTTTACAAATGGATTTCAGAATTTTTTTAATCACTGCAATGCATGCTGGGTAGATGACACGGTTAGGTCTGACTGTAATTGTCACTAACCGATCGTTTTTACTGTAAAAAAGTTTTCCCTCCCTAATAAGCAAGCGTATTAAACTATAATTTGTTAAAGATTAATAGTTTATTTCCTGAGAAAATAAAGGCATTAAAATCCTTTCTGTTTTATCAGTCGTCTGCGCCCGATCTGTACAAGAAATGAGATGCTACGCTACTTCCACAAGCTAACTTTTTTAGGTTTGGATTTAAACATAAATTTACTCTCTTTGATTCTTATGTTTCCTTTCATGTTAACATTATGGCATATAGTGCATAATCTACATGTTGGGTTGTCATGGCGATTCCCTCCTTTTCAGCTTTGAGGGGAAGCCCTCAGCACCATACCTCCCATTTAGAACTAGAACATGTTGGGTTGCCATGGTGATTCCCTGCCTTTTGAGCTCACAGTTCCACACTTTTTGTTTCCTAGAGGAGATCTGACAGGTGTGAACAGAACCTGCAGGTCCAGGTTCTACAGAACCATCCAGAGATGAGGTCTCCTGGTGGGGCAGAGTGTGGGCGTGTCTCTCTGAGTGCTGAGCTCTGATTGGACAGCTATAACCAGAATATAATGGAGAAACTGGAGAAGCCCAAAAGGTTCTGAATATTTCCCCGGATCAGAACCATCATCACATTCTAAACTAATCTTCAGTTTAGAAAACTCCAGTTTAGATGGAGATTTCTCTCCTGAAGACTCAAACCGTGAAAAACCGGGTCAGATAAAGTCCAACTTCCTGTTTCCTGTTTATGAAGGTTCTGATAGAAAGCATGGCTGAGATACAGTATTTAAAAAGAATGTTCTAATACCAGCTGATCCAGAACCGCAGTGTTGGCGGCGGACCATTGCCCTGGTTGCCATGACGACCCAGTTTTATTAGCATCCGGCCAACAGAGGCTTTTACTTTGGAATCAGAGCTGACCCTGCTGCTCTGACTGACACGGATCCCAGATGGTTCTGTTTGAGAGGAGCGGGTCCACCCGGACCGCTCCGACCGATCGGTTCTGTTTGGTACCGGCCCGGCAGAGCTCAGCCGCTGGCTGTGGAATTTCAATGATCCTGGAGACGGATCTGAGGCCTTCTGCTCGCTCCGACAGACCTGGAGTGTTTCCCAACAGAACAAAAGCTGCTTCGCTTCACTGAGCGTTCCCAAAAGACTTTCTCAACGTGTTAAACCTTCCTGCCAACCTGTCAGAACCGGTTCATCTGGCGGCGGGTCGTCCCCTTGGACCCATTAATCCCTGTTTGTCGCTTATTTTCAGGGATTCTCTCCAGAATAAGATCTTTATTCCAGAAACCTGCCGATGATCTCCTGTTTGGGCCGAACTGACCGACTTTAACTGAAGACAAACGCTTTAGTTTTCCCTCCCGCCCTTTCGACCCGCCGGTGTTCAGCTCTGACCCAAATATTTTCAGCTCTTTTCAGGATAATCCGGCTCTGATTTGGCATCAACATGACCTGAGGAACAGCCCCGCATTCAGCCTGAGGAACAGCCCCGCATTCAGCCGCATTCAGCCGCATTCAGCCGCATTCAGCCGCATTCAGCCGCATTCAGCCTGAGGACCTTCATCCTCGTTATGGAACAGTTCCAAACTCCTGAAAGTATTCACACCCTGCTGCCCAGCAAACCTGAAGGTCTGGATTTTATCCATGTGACACGAAGCGCTGCTTGATGGTTCTGTTGGTCCGTTTGTGTTCGGCTGCCCGGGTCAGAACTTTGCAGAACCTTTTCTCTCTGCAGGTCCGACTGTTTTGGGAAAATTCTGTGAACTTCAGGATTCCAGCTTTGAAGATAATTGATGGTTTTCTGTCTGGATCTTCAGGCTGGTTCTGCTCCAGCAGCAGGATGGTCCTCCCCTCCCATCTACTCTGACCCACAGCATGACGCTGCCACCACCGTGTGGTGATGAGGTCCTGGA
>NW_015150765.1:661241-674176 GCF_000732505.1 Cyprinodon variegatus | reverse complement strand
ACTCTGACCCACAGCATGATGCTGCCACCACCGTGTGGTGATGAGGTCCTGGATTTCTCTCCTCCCATCTACTCTGACCCACAGCATGATGCTGCCACCACCGTGTGGTGATGAGGTCCTGGATTTCTCTCCTCCCATCTACTCTGACCCACAGCATGATGCTGCCACCACCGTGTGGTGATGAGGTCCTGGATTTCTCTCCTCCCATCTACTCTGACCCACAGCATGATGCTGCCACCACCATGTGGTGATGAGGTCCTTCCACATTTCCGTTTCTCAGTCATTGGATTGTTGTCAATAAAAACATCAGAAAGAAAATAAAATATTTCACCCATAAAGCTGGGAAAAAATCCTTCAAATTTAATGATTTTTTTTTTACCTGGCACATTGTAAAAAAAAAATCTGGATCTGTTCATGGAAAGATTGTCTTGATTCCAGAGGAAATGGCGGCTTATCGATTAATCGTCAGTCGATAGACTTTAGATTGATGATGAACTTGCATTTCTACCTGAAACACGAACATTTTTCTTTTCTCTTCTTGCTCAGCTTTGGTCTGACTGAGAATCAGATGCGTCATGAACAGAAGGACGTTGGTTGATTTTCTATCTAATGTTTTATTCTGAAACTCATTTCATTGGTTAAGAGAATCATTTCCTCTGTTATCATTGTTTATATTTGTAATTTGATAGAAAAGGAGCGGGTTCTAAGGGTTCTAAGGGCTGAACGGGTTCAGGTTTGAGCTGGTTCTGGGCTTTTGGACTGGAAATGGAGAAAGGCATCTTCTCTGTTTGGGTCCAAAGTTTTTGTCTCCATTTTTTTTTTTCCAGAGGCGTCAAAAATATTCATGTTTATTCCTCCAGTAGAAATCCTGCTGATTTAAAACACTTTTGTAGAAGTTAGAGGATCAACTTCAGCGTTTTACTCCAGTAAAAGCGTAAAAGTACAATTTTTAAAACTATTTAAAGTATAGAAGAGTAATGAGAAGAAAATCTTAAGGACAGAAGCTTAACTGCTCTACTCTATTAAAGGAACATTTTTCTATAATTCTGGATGATAACTTCCTTCATTTTCTTAGTTTTATAACTAATGGTCACATTTAACTTTGCATCATCTAGAAAAACTATTTATTTTGGTTTGTGGTGAGCAACAGGTTGGGGCAGCACCGAGTCCAACTACAGAGAAATGAAATGTCTGGATGAAACTAATTATTCCAGTAAAGTATAGATGGCCAATATTTCTAGTTAAGTAATGAAGTATTTGTACTTTGTCAGTTGACGCCTCTGCTTGGCGCTCTGGACCTGAACCTCTGATCCGAACCAAAAGGTTCTGTTCTGAGATCTGATCTTTCAGCGTTTTTAGGATCCAGTCTAGTTTCTGGGTTCTGATCCAGGTCCGAGTTCTTCTGTTTGGCTTTTCTCTGGTTCCTCTAGTTTCCTCCCAGGCGGAGCGGGTCCAACAGAAGCTCTGGTCCTCACTGAGGAGCTTCTCTCCTCTTTCCCCAGAAACTGAACCAAACACCTGAACCTGTCTGAACCGGGTCGTGTTCATCTGGGATCATATCAGAACCATCTCTGTTCTGATCCGTTAATCTCCTTCCTTTCCTGAATCGTTAACTCTCATCCTGAACCGGATTTCTGAAACATCCTCCTCTAACCTCACATCTGCTTTCAGTAGAACTGAGTTCTTTCTTCTGGGATGTTCCTTCCATAGCCGTCCGTGTGGGTCCAGTTCTGACCCGGTGGGTCCAGTTCTGACCCGTTCTGACCCGGTTGGGCTCACCTGATAGAACTTCAGGCAAACATCAGCAGAAACTGATCCGTGACGGAAAGCAGGCGGTTGTTTGGGAAGCATAGCGGGAATTCTGCACGTTTGGGTTCAGGTTCTGACCCGTATCAGATGACCTGAATCCTCTGCCCATAGTTCTGATAGACGGGTTAGAACTTGGGTTTATAGAGCTGAGGGTGGTTCTGATGGACGGGTTAGAACCTGCTCTAGTTGCTCTATGTCTACGCTGCTTTGGTTTGTGTTGTTCTGCGTTTCTCTGGGTTGTCCTTTGCTTCTATGTCCTGCGTTGCTGTGATTTTCCACATCTTTCTACATTTGACTCTATTTTATTTACTGTTTCTCTGTTGCTCTGCTGGAGCAGTTCCTCTAGCAGCCAGCAGGTGGCAGCGTGAGGAAGGCTGCTGTGATGAGATGAATTCATGGAGCAAAGAGCTGCTTCCAAACCTTTAGTTTCCTGCAGTTTTGGATTTTATTGGTCAATTTTCTTCCATTAAAGTTTCTCTCCTTCGACTTTGGTGAAATTCAACCATTAAACTGTTTAATCAGCAACATTTTTATTGTTTTTATGAGTCTTTTACCTCAGTTTTATTGTTTGGTTTAGAAAAAAAATACCCTGAAGCTAAAAGATTCTGTTTGTTTTCTTGTTTGTTTGGATTTTTCCTGTTTCTGCCTCCGGGGGTGGGGTGTGGTGGGGTGGGGGGGCAGGAGAACATGTGAGGTCCTCCTGCACGCTCTGCTCATCAAACTGACTGACGCATCTTCTTCTCTTCTTGCTTCTGATCTCTGATCTCCGCTTGTTCCTGCGGGGAAAGCAGGATTCTCCACGTCTTCCTTGTCGCCTCCCAACAATCGCTGCTCTGTGTTTGATCTGTGAAGTTATGAGTCCAAACATTTTCTGAGCTCCTCTCTTCTCAATGTCTCCATTGAAACGTCTCTGATCTGTTGATTCACACCAAACCTCCCAGCAGTTTCTGTGGGATTTCAGGACTCAGACTTTCACGTCTGGAATTAACTTTAAAATCTGTTATGATTACGAAACAGGAGCAAATAGAAAACAGCTGCATATTATAACACTGCCTCTGAAATCTATAGATCTATGTCTCTGTCTGCAGACAAACACAAAGTTATTTAGAATTGCAATGTTTTTGGAAATACCTAAAAAAAAAACTGAAAAGTGTGGCTTGCATTTATATTTATCCCAAGCAGCTTCACAGATGAAGTTGTGATGAAGTTTTAATGCAGAGTTAGTTTCCTATGAAGCAGCTAAGCTAATAGTTACTCTGGAGGAGCTGCAGAGATCCGCTGCTCAGGTGGGAGAATCTGTCCACAGAACTTTATGGACGAGCTTCAGTGGAACTAAACACAGTTATTGGACCTCAGTGCAGCTTTTAAAAGCGTTAGTAGACATGAAGCGACATCTTCACAGGTCTGCCTAGAACTATAGAAAGTAGATCAGACAGCTGCAGCTGATCCGGATGCTAGAACTATAGAAAGTAGATCACATCAGCTCAGTTCTTAAGTCCTTCCTCTGGTTCCCCGTGTTTAGAAATCACTGAATGGCTGAGCTCCAGTCTGCAGACTGGTTGGCAGGGGATCGACAGCCAGACCTCTCAGGTCCATGAAGAAGCAGCTTTTAGTTCCTCTGCTCCGATAATCTGGAATAAACTCATAGAAATCTATAAAAGATTTGAAACAAATTAATGATTTAATATCTTTTCTAGATGAGGTCAAATCTGGACCATCCAGAAATAAAACCTGCTAGAAGATGTGAGACTAGGATGGAAGTTCAGCTTCCAGCAGGAGAACCAGACTAGACATCCATCCATCCAGAGATACTATTGATGGGTTAGAATGGCCTAGTCAAAGTCCGGACCTTAAGCCGAGGGAAGTATAGAGAACTGATGCTCGTCTTAGAAAGGAGGAGTAAAACTTTTCAGATTCTTCCTTGATGAAGCGGTTGGCAGCCATGTTTCCCTTTCCCTCCACTCCTCAGCTGCATTCTTCTGTTTTCTGTCACATTAGCACCTAAGGCGCTGTGATTCCACCCGCTATCCTGTCGTCCTTCAGGCTCACCTGCTGTTTTTTTTATTCTCTCTGATGTCAGCTTGTCTCTCATGATTAGTCAGGAATGTCTTTTTCACCCACAACCCCCTGCAGGCAAGTCCTTGCAGACCAGCCGGCGAGGCGCCCGCTGCCTGAATAACGCTGCTGTTTGCTCGTTAAACCGTGTTTTTATGTTGGATGACTAACTGCTGTGTGACTGTCCTTAGATTGTTATTCACAGATCCTCGGCTTAACTCTGAACCACAGACTGAATCCATCCCGCTCTGTAAATAATCCGCTTCAATCCGACTTTCTTTAAACTTCCTGCCTCAGTGTTTGGGTCTTATTTTGTCTCAATGTTGTTTGAGTCGTTGGATAAAACTATTGTGGGTGAAAATAATAATAACTTATATATGCGTAGAAAACCTGCCGGCTCTTTTTCAGGATCAAAATGGGAGATTTTAGGTGTTAAAATAGCGGATTTCCTCTTAAATCTCATGTTAAAGAAAAAATGATAGACCCTAGAACAACGCCCAGTGGAACTCCACATCTCAGATCTTCACAGATTTGGAATATTTCCACATTTATCAGATTTAAACAGAAACTCTGTTCATCAAAGAATAACCAGCGGATCATTATTTATACCTAAAATGAATACGTTCGCTTTTATCCACTCCTCTCTCATGCTCTTCCTTAGATAGAAAACTTTGACTCACCTGTTTCTACTAGCCGCTTCTACGCCACTGCTACTAGCCTCTGCAATTAGCCGCTGCTACCGGTCATTGCTATTAGCCACTGCTACTTTCCGGTGAAACTAGTTCCTGTTACTAGCCACCACTAGTAACCCCGGCTACAAGCCAATGCAACGGGTCACTGCTACTAGCTGCTGCTACTAGTTGCTGCAACTAGCCACTGCTACTAGCCGCTTCAACTAGCTGCTGCAAATGGACACTGCTACTAGCCATTGCTACTAACCACTGCTATTAGCCACTGCTACTTGATGGTGCAACTAGCCGCTGCTACTAGCCACCACTAGTAACCCCTGCTACAAGCCATTACAAAGGGGCACTACCTGTTCCTACTATCCCGCTTCTACGCCACTGCTACTAGCCATTGCTACTAACCGCTGCTATTAGCCACTGCTACTTGATGATGCAACTAGCCACTGCTACCGGTCATTGCTATTAGCCACTGCTACTTGCCGGTGAAACTAGCCGCTGCTACTAGCCACCACTAGTAACCCCTGCTACAAGCCATTACAAAGGGGCACTACCTGTTGCTACTATCCAGCTTCTACATCACTGCTACTAGCCGCTGTTACTACTTGCTGCAACTAGCCACTGCTACTAGCCGCTTCAACCAGCTGTTGCAAATGGACGCTGCTACTAGCCAAAGCAGCTAACCACTGCTATTAGCCATTGCTACTTGGCGCTGAAACTAGCCGCTGCTACTAGCCGCTTCAACTAGCTGCTGCTATAAGCCGCTGTAACTGGGCGCTGCTCTCTCCTGACTGGATGATCTGGTGAAATGTAAAGTGCCTTGAGATGAATTGATGTGAATTGGATCTATAGAAATAAACTGAATAGAATTGAATCAGCAAGAAAGTGTGTCTCGGTAGTTGAACAAGTTTGTCACTTTCGTCTCCTTGGCTCAGTAGAAACACTTCTTTTCTTCAAACGGTTAAAGTTTGTCTCGTAGATTTCAGTTAGAAGGTTTTTAATACGGATAAAATTCCGCTTTTATCAAACAGTCTGAACAGATCGTCTTTTTCTGCTCCAATGTCCGACCAGCTGCAGAACTTCAGCCGAACTTTTATGAAGATCGAAGTTTCTTCAGTCGGACTAACATGAGATCTTTTTCTGTTTTGGATCCAGAAAGATCTTGTTTTGGTATAAATCTGACTACTTTATTTTTATTAACCTTTCTAGATGAAGTCAAAGTATTGCATTTTGCTTGTTCTTTGCTTGAAGCAATAATGGAACAAATTTCCTTCCATAATTCTGCCTAAATAGAAGCGACGGTTTTACTTCCCTCTCTGCTCTGCTTTATTTATTTCTGAGTTCTGCAGCGTTAGAAAAGCGTCCCACTCTTGGTGTTTCTCTCTGTGGGTATATTTAGGGTTCGGTTCTGGTTGTGAGTCAGTCTCCGTCTCGCTTCCAGGAAGCGTTGGGTCTGTTATGCATGTTGCCAGTAGCAGCGTTATCGTCTCCTGACCACCGTACGCTCTGGCCCTCTCTGAGTATCTGCTCATCTTTCTGTGGTGTGTCCCGTTGCCATGGCAGCAGGCGGAGCCGCCCTCTCTGAGGTTTCTGATGACTCACTGCAGTGGTCAGTCCCTGAAACGCTCACGTTTCCTCCTGCTGTGTTGCTATGGCACATTTCCTCCCAAACATGCTTTGATGATGCGTTTAGGTCGACGTTCATCAGTTTGCTCCTTTTTTTCACCACTTCTCCCCCGCATCTGCAAACCGTGGCCTCCTGGTTCTCCTGTGCATCCATCAGCTGCTCTTAGTCAGCCATTTCACCTCGGCTCCCAGGAGCTCTCCTGTTTTCAGAAGCTCCTGTGTCCTCCAGTTTCTCTGCTCAACATTTAGGATATTTCTCCTTTAGTTGAGACCTGAGCTAATTAGTATGTTGGAATCTGCCGTTCTTGCCACTAGATGTCACTGTGTTCCCCGTGCAGAACCTTAAACCTGTCCTGAAGATCGTCTCATGTAAAATATGACAAACACGCTTTGGTCAGATGGTTATGATTAAAAGTGGTAAAGTTTTCTGATAGCTGCAGACCGCGGAGGGCCCAACGCCTTCAGCTCTGCCTTTGGGTTTTTCAGCTGAATTCTTGGTAGCAAATTACATCTGGATCTCGTCCCGAAGTATTGACAGCCTGTTTATGCTCCTACCGCAGAGTTCAGGGTGTTTTTATACGATAGACCAGAGCAGCGTGAATAGTGGCGGATTTAAGAAATGTGGGGCCCGAGGTAACGGCAGACATGGGGCCCGAGGTAACGGCAGACGTGGGGCCCGAGGTAACGGCAGACATGGGGCCCGAGGTAACGGCAGACGTGGGGCCCGAGGTAACGGCAGACGTGGGGCCCGAGGTAACGGCAGACGTGGGGCCCGAGGTAACGGCAGACATGGGGCCCGAGGTAACGGCAGACGTGGGGCCCGAGGTAACGGCAGACATGGGGCCCGAGGTAACGGCAGGCATGGGGCCCTGGGACATGAGACGACGACACAAGAATAGTTTTAAGTTTTAGTAGTAGCCACTGCTACTAGCTGCTGCTACGAACCACTGCTACCGGTCATTGCTATTAGCCACTGCTACTTGCCAGTGAAACTAGTCACTGTTACTAGCCACCAAGCCACTGCAACGGATCACTGCTACTAGGCGTTGCTACTAGTTGCTGCAACTAGCCACTGCTACTAGCTGTTGCTACTAGCCGCTTCTACACCACTGCTACTAGCCTCTGCAACTAGCCGCTGCTACCAGTCATTGCTACTTGCCATTGAAACTAGTCACTGTTACTAGCCACCAAACCACTGCAACGGGTCACTGCTACTAGCCGTTGCTACGAGCCGCTACAACTACCTGTTGCTACTAGCCACTTCTACGCCACTGCTACTGGTCATTGCTATTAGCCACTGCTACTTGCCGTTGAAACTAGTTCCTGTTACTAGCCACCACTAGTAACCCCTGCTACAAGCCAATGCAACGGGTCACTGCAACTAGCTGCTGCTAGTAGTTGCTGCAACTAGCTGCTGCTAGTAGTTGCTGCAACTAGCCACTGCTACTAGCCGCTTCAACTAGCTGCTTCAAATGGACACTGCTACTAGCCATTGCTACTAACCGCTGCTATTAGCCACTGCAACTGGCCACTGCTACTAGCCGCTTCTACACCACTGCTACTANTTAGCCACTGCAACTGGCCACTGCTACTAGCCGCTTCTACACCACTGCTACTAGCCGCTGCAAATGGACACTGCTACTAGCCATTGCTACTAACCACTGCTATTAGCCACTGCTACTTGCTGGTGCAACTAGCCGCTGCTACTAGCCACCACTAGTAACCCCTGCTACAAGCCACTACAAAGGGGCTCTACCTGTTGCTACTATCCCGCTTCTACATCACTGCTACTAGCCAAAGCAGCTAACCACTGCTATTAGCTATTGCTACTTGCTGCTGAAATTAGCCACTGCTACTATCCCTTCCTACTAGCTGCTGCTACAAGCCGCTGCAACTGGGCGCTGCTCTTAGCCACTGCTACTAGCCCCTGTGACTAGCCGCTCCTATAAGCTGCCGCAGCTTGATGCATATTCATTATTTTAATACAGTTTTTATCTGAAAAGTGTGGCTTGGATTAGAGCTGCTGCTTTTTAGACCTACGTCTGTCTGAAGGTCCAGCTTAAGGTCTTCTAGGGTGTTTGTTTCAACCAGATTTGAAATCTTCCTCCTTTCTTTGTAAAAGTGTCTCATTCTGATTCAGGTTGGATGGAGAAGATCTGAGAACATCAGTTTTCAGGTTGTACCTCAGATCTCCATTTTGATTTTTATCTAGCCTTTGACTAGGCCGTTCTAAAACCTTAAATAGCTCTGACCAAACCCATCCATCGGGTCTCTGGTGAACCTCCAGCCCGGCCTCAGGTCTCCTGCAGCCTCTAACAGGCTTTCTTCAGTCCTTGTCATGGATTTATCTCCATCCCGCAGCATGATGCTAACTTTCCTCCTCAGATGTTTTCTTTTGCACAAATATCTCTGCAGCTCCTCCAGAGTTACCCGTTCTGCTATCCTGACCATGTTTGTTGGTAGAACCGTCCTTCCCTCATTTTTGTTTTATAAGCTGTGACCCCCCAAAGCTCACCAGGTTTACATGTGAGGAACCGGGGGAATAAAGACATGCATGCCACACTTTTCAGATTTTTTAAAACATAAATCAGCAGAAATCCATCCATTTCCCCCCCTTCAGCCTGAAGCGCTCCCTCTCTGTTGGTTTATCATTTAAAATACCTTCAGCTTTGGGTTTTAAATGAGGTCAAACAGGAAAAGTTTAAATAGTTTAGTAGAGTCTGGATTTGATGGTTTTGCTCCAGAATCAAGCGACTAAACTGATTGTGAACGTTTCCACCTGTGAGAAGCGACCAATGAGAGGCCGCCTCTGTTTACTGCGCCCGTGGAGCAGAACGCCTGGAGCTGTTTTCACGTCTGTTGCAGAATCTTCCCAGGATTTCTCACCATGGGTGGAGAAAGAGAAGTTTAAGCAATAATCCTTCCAGGCTTTTTCACTTCCAGCAGTCAAACCGGCGTTTAACGGCTTGGCGAATCGGCTTGCTTCCTTATTTGACTTTAACTCTGTGATTATTTCTGTTGTCAATGTGTCCTCTGCTCGTCTCCTCCCACCTTCTTTCCATCAATAAATCAGCTTCTACATGTATTTTTCTATGAGCTGCAGCCTGATCTTCACATGAACTGGTTGTTCCCGTCTGGTTCTTAGTCTTCATCATGATTCCTGCCGCTTTTATTCAGCAGCAGACGCTTTACGTCCCGTTTATCTTTGGGTTCCTTTCATTGGTCACAATCCATCAGATTTTCCTGGTTAAACTGCTTCTGTCTGATTTTCCCCCTGAAGGTTTTCAAAAGTTTGGGGTTTGTCTCTAATTTTGGGGACAGATCCGTCATTCAGCTTCATCCTCCTCTTCCTCCAGACCTATGGAGTGAAATTTGTTCCATTATTGCTTCAAAATACGTGTTTTGTACACGAATAACAAAAAAATTAAATTCAGTAAATGTTAAGAAAAATGTCTTCATCAGCAGCTTTAGAAGGATCTTCTTTAAATTTATTTTCATCGTTTTTGGCCTTTGACTCCATGGAACCTGTTCCTGTTAGTTTCTCTTTATTTAAAGGAAAAGTTTGTTCATATTCAGAATTCAAACTTCTGAGAGTTCTTTAAATGTGAAATGATTCCATCCTGTTCAATAAATGATCAGTGTTTTTAATTCAGAGTAATTTTCATGTGAATGTGCTTTACTGGAGGCATCCATGTTTGTCAAAGAACACTACTGTACCGCCACTGTTCTGTCAGCTCAGCATACCCTCAGTAATACGCATTTCAAAGAGTATCCTCTGTCTCCGCTCTCCTTACCGCCAATCATGCTGTTTTATTTCCCAATTTAGTCCCATTTTTGTCGTATTTTTGTGCATAAAACAACAAAATAAGTCATTCTCTAGGTCCGTTAGACACATTAGGTTTTTAAAACAAAACATTGCGTGTCTTTTTGCCGAGGATCATTTTTAACGAATGATGGTCATTATTTAACAGAATGAAATATTTATAGGGAGAGAATTCTACAACTAAGAGACAGGATGAGATTTATTTTTAGTTTGTTTGATACGAGCAACATAGGATAATTTTATTTTTATTTATGTTTACTGTACATGAAGAACTACTGAAATTATTTTCAGATTACACATTAATTCCACGGGGGAAAAGGAATTACCTTAAGGTTAGGATTCACTCTACGGAGTCTACTGTGTCTAGTAGTTCCCATTGATTTAGCTTGTAAAGCGGGGAGAATGGCGCTAGGCTAACCGCACCGTGACGTCACTGCTGGAAGATGGCAGGAGGAAGGGGCTGCTATATTTGGGCAAAAATGGCCGCTCCCAGAATCAGTGATCGTGACGAACGCTGATTCACGCTAAATTCATTAAATCATAACAAACGTGTTAGTTTTATGTCTAAATAATGATCCATTTATTCTTCCTGCTTAACTAACTTTTCCTTTAATTATTCTTTTACTGCTAATTAGCTTCTTTTATTATCTTCCATTTCTGTATTTCCATTTGTTGTCTTAAAATTAGGCTTTTATTGTTTTAATGTATTTATTCTGTTTAGCATTTTGGTAAATTAAAGTGTTTTGTAGATAAAGTTTAGTTTTTGATCAGTTTAATGATTTTCTGGCCAACCTGAGATGTTTGAACATTTCTGGTCTTCAGAGAATCTTCCAGGANTTTTGTAGATAAAGTTTAGTTTTTGATCAGTTTAATGATTTTCTGGCCAACCTGAGATGTTTGAACATTTCTGGTCTTCAGAGAATCTTCCAGGATTTTGCTGCTGTTAGTTTTTCAGTAATTAATGACTTTTAGTTTTTTGCTCTCAGCCTGTTTAAAGGGAGTTTCTGACTTTATTCTTGGTTTTCCTCTGGTTTTATGCGACTGTTGGTTTTCTTTGCTCTGGAGCTGCAGGGCAGGTAATGAAGAGCAGGTGGAAGCAAAGCTGTTTCCAAGCAGCTGCAGGTTTTATCAGCAGGAATGTTTCTCTGCAGACGTGTTCCTCGTTGGGTTGCATTCTTCCTCTCGTCTGCGCTGATCCCTCGGTCCGTCACTCCCGATCGGCCGTCAGCAGAGCTGGAGCACAAACGCTCGGTCTTCAGAGGGCGTGGCCGTTTCCCCGCTCCTCATTGGCTGACAGACCTGCTGAAAGAAAAGCAGAATATTTTTCATTCTTTTCATCAGAACCCGCCTCTGTTCCTGATTAACGTTCCTCACAAACAGAAGGTGGATTTCATTAAAAGGTTGTAGGAATCCTTCAGAGATGCCAGTCCTCCCACTGCGCCCCATCATTCCTCCTCTGTTGCAACAACAATTAGATGATGAAGGAGAAAGTTCCCCACAGTCAGCTCCGTAATTATTCCATAAAAGTTTGGGGAAAATTCCTCCCAGCCTGCTGCCATTTTCCAAACCTTCAGTGAGTATTTTTAGCTGTGCTGCAGGATTGGCCTCTGGAACAAAAGTATCTTTGTTGGGAGAAAAACGCCTGGATTGCTTTTCCACACGGTTGTTCTGGTTTGGGACCAGGCCCTGAGCGTTGATGGGAATGTTGGCGGAGCAGAGGCTCAGAGTCTGACCTTTGGTTCAGTTAGAAGGATCTGTGGAAAACGCGAAGCTCTCTGAGCGTAGATCATGTTTAACTTGGCGCCCGGAGGAGCTGAACACAAAGACAGCTCTTCATTTCTCTGTTTCCATTTAGCAGTAAAGCTTAACGACTGGAAGAGGAGCACATCTGGTTCTGTTCGTCTATAGGGGGGGCTCTTCCACCTCTGCTGCAGATTTAAATGCAAACATTTTTAAACTCAACTTCCTTCTTTCACATCTCATTTGGAGAAACTTCAGCAGGATTGTTCTGCTTTATTCTATTCTATTAAGTTCTATTCTTTGATATTTTAATCCACTTCTGCTCCGTCTTTATTCGTTTATTGAAGAATAAAATCTCCTACTAACAGATCTTCTGTCGATAGGATGTTCTGGACCAGGATTCACGGTTCCTTCACCTCCAGCCTGTGATCCAGGTCCATTAGGCGGGAAGTTCTGGTTCTGATTCTCTCTGGAGTTTTTTTCTCATCTGCTGATCAGGATCACATGAAGTTGATTCATCTCTGCTCCTCCGTCTGCTTCATGTTTGGTTGGATTAGTTTATAGACAAAGTCCGATCAGCAGGAATAATCAACGGATCAAAATTTATACATAAAACTAATAAATGTAACATTAAAAAAAAGAAAACGAAGAATAAAGTCAGAAACTCCCTGAAAAAAACTAAAAGTCATTAATTACTGAAAAACTAACAGCAGCAAAATCCTGGAAGATTCTCTGAAGACCAGAAATGTTCAAACATCTCAGGTTGGCCAGAAAATCATTAAACTGATCAAAAATTAAACTTTATCTACAAAACACTTTAATTCACCAAAATGCTGAACAGAATAAATAAATACATTGAAACAATAAAAGCCTAATTTTAAGAAAACAAATGGAAAAACAGAAATGGAAAATAATTAAAGAAGCTAATTAGCAGTAAAAGAATAACTAAAGGAAACGTTTGTTAAGCAGGAAGAATAAATGGATCATTATTTAGACATAAAACTAATACATTCGCTGTGATTTAATGAATTTAGCGTTAATCAGTAAAAGAAACAATAATTTTCGTTGCGATCACTGAGTCTGGGAGCGGCCATGTTTGCCCAAATCTAGTAGCCCCTCCCTCCTGCCATCTTCCAGCAGTGACGTCACGGTGCGGTAAGCCTAGCGCCATTCTCCCCGCTTTCCAAGCTAAATCAATG
>NW_015150765.1:657624-659961 GCF_000732505.1 Cyprinodon variegatus | reverse complement strand
AGGCTCAGTGTGAGCGGCCATCTGCTGAGGCCCACTGGGGTTCAAGGAGACAGAAGCAGACATAGAAAAATTGAATCCAAAGCTTTTTTTTGTTGGACTTCTGCCTACTTCATGCTGTCAGTCGGGTTCTAGATGGGATTTCTTGCCATTGATGAGGAAAAGGTTTTAATTCATGAATTGGGAAGGATCCCATTGATATAAACACACGTGTTGATCGTGGATTTCAGGATTGTCTGCGTGGCGTTGCTGTGGTTCGACCTGCTGAAGCTCATTAATCAATCACCTGCTTTTCATTTATCTTCCTGAATGGAGATGAAGTCGTGATGCTGAGTGGATTTAGACCAAGCAGCTTCACCTTCCTTCTGCCTGACAGGAAGCATGACTCAGCTCTCTGGGAAACCATTTTAAACCACACTCTGCTTTTTCCTGCCTGGAGCTCAACCAGGGAGGGCGAAGCGGCGAATCGGTCCAAATGAGAACATGTGGCCCGTTTTTCTTTTTTTTTTATGTCCACCTCGTTGGTCCTGCCCGCTGTGACTGAGAAGCAATATTCCAAACCATCACTGAGTGGATGAGTGGAAGAGCCAGAGCGCAGCAGAGAGCCGCGCTGCTTCCTGCTTAAATGATGAAGATGAACTTCAGCAGAAACTTCATGGAGGCTCTGATTCAGCGCAGCCAAGGTAGGAAACAGTTTGGTGCTGCGGCCAAAAGGTGTCAGCAGAGAAGCTTGGTGGGCGGCGAGCGAGCCGAGGGGCAGAGGGAGGATGGAGCGGCTCTGGGTGTGTCTGTCATTAACTCAACATGTTGTTTATCACGTTTCTCCTCATCCCTGTTGCTCCCTAACAGGCAGAAACCCGTGTTTACCAAACGCTAATGATAGCAGCTCGTTACGCACCAGCCAGGCTCTCCAGGCCCCCATGGAGGGTGAGGTCAGGCTCCCTGCAGATGGAGCTCTGCAGACGGAATCACAGCACTGATTAAAAATGTCAGATGATCAATGAATGTTTTGATGAAGGATTCGATTAATGACTGAACCGGTTCAGGTTTCCGCTTTAATCCTTCTGCAGGCCTGACTCGGTCCACAGAACCGTGAAGAATTTACAGCTTCAGAACCTCATGAGCTCCACAGAACCGCATCACATGATCAGAGCTCCGAGTACGGAGCTCCAAAAGGAAAACTTTTACTAAACATTTCTTTAGATCAATTTACATCAACAAACACTAAATGTAAATGTGAAATCTATGCCAATATGTTTATAAAATTAAATCCAAATCTTTATTTATAAAATACAAAGCTAGAAGTTAGTAAAATTTAAATAAAAAATATAACTTAAATCTTAGTGTTAAATTAAAATATTCCTAAATGTAATTCTCGATTAAAAATATCCAAATCCTCAATTTAAATCTAAATGTTTTTCTTAAATCTAAGTATATATTTTATTTCTTAGATCCAAATATTAAATCTCAACCTTCAGTCCTTTTAGAAGATACGCTAATTACCCCCCCCCCATGCGCCTAGCATGTAGGAACACCAATCAGAAGGAAGGATAATTAAAAGGGCTCCGCCCACCGCTCCCTGTGATTGGTGTTGCTCTGCCTTGGGGGTGTGGCCACGTCCATTAAAGGGGCGTGGTTTATCAAAATATTTAAGTCTGAGATTTAAGATTTTAATTTATGAGTTGATTAAATATGAATTAAGTTTAAGTTTAGGTTTATAAATGGAACGTCCCAGACCGTTCTGTCCTTGTTGGTTCTGTCCCAGGTCCGTTCTGTCCCAGGTCCGTTCTGTCCCAGGTCCGTTCTGTCCCTTATGGTTCTGTCCCTTATGGTTCTGTCCCTTTCGGTTCTGTCCCTGTCGGTTCTGTCCGGTTTTTCTTCAGGTTTCTGCAGAACCTTCTTCTGGGTCCAAACGGTTCCAGCACCTTCAGCTGTTGCAGCTTGAAGGAAACCGGGTCACAGCATCTGGTTCTGCTTATGTAAACGATGCTTCCCAGTTCTGAGGATTCTGGACTTCATTAAAAGGTTCTGAGAAATGTTCTTCTGGGGAAAATGAAACCCCAATAAATCTGGAAAGAACTTGTTTGGGCCGATCAGAACACTGAGGGGAGAGATTTCCAGAACCGGATCACAGAAAATGACCCGACTCAGTAAGTCGGACCGGAACAGAACCAGGACCAGGAAAAACCTCATGGAGCTTTGGACTGAATCCTAAGCTTGTTTCCACTGTTGTTCTCGGGCATAAAACATAGAACGTTTTTAAAACTTCAGGCTACATATTTACAGACATTTGTCTGCTGGAGGTTTCTTCCTGTTCAAAGGGAGTTTTTCCTCTCCACA
>NW_015150765.1:653821-656393 GCF_000732505.1 Cyprinodon variegatus | reverse complement strand
TAATGAATTCCCTTAATGCGCTGCTGCAGGTTCATCGACTGCTTTATAAACCATGCAAGCAATTCACTGGAAAAAATGGAAATCTGGGTATTTTTTTCTTAAAATAAGTGCATTTGTTCTTGAATTGAGGAGGTAAAAGAGACATTTTGCCAATGGAACAAGACAATTTACATTTAAAATAAGAAAACACAATTGGATTGTCTTATTTCAAGTGCATTTTATCTAATTATCTTATTTTAAGAGTAAAAAATCTCATTCCATTGGCAAACTATTTCATTTACCTACTTAGAATAAGGATAAATACACTTAATTTAAGAAATATTTACTTATTTTTAGATCGTTTTTGCAGTGTGACCTTTTTAAGGCTCGATCACACTGGAAAAACGACCTAGAAATAAGTACAAATTTCTTAAATTAAGTGTATTTAATCTTAATTTGAGCAGGTAAATGAGATAGTTTGCCAATGGAATGAGTATTTTTACTCTTAAAATAAGATAATTAGATAAAATGCACTTGAAAGAAGACAACGAAATTGTGTTTTCTTATTTTAAATGTAAATTGTCTTGTTCCATTGGCAAAATGTCTCTTATCTCCTCAATCCAAGAACAAATGCAGCTATTTTAAGAAAAAATTACTGATCTAGATTTCCATTTTTTCCAGTGAGGTTTTTAAAATTGAGAATGGCGGTACTTATCAGGTTTTTTAGCAAAAATCTTTAAAGGTTTTTTTATAATGATTCTATTTGTTTAAATGTGGTTTGATGTGTGAGATGTTAGGATGGTTTCTCTGAGCTGAAAGTTCTGTCATTTTTCCAGAGGTCCAGAATGATGGTTCTGTGTTTAGTCTCTGGAGGCTTTAATGAGAAAAGTCGGACCTGAGTTTCTGTTCTGATCAGAGTCCGGTTCAGGATGTCCAAACGGTGCCGTCTGCAGCTGCCCACACAGCAGCCTTTGTTTTTATTCTGGCTTTAAATCCTGTTTTCCGCTCTTTGTCTGAAACCCTGTAAGAAAATGTGACCCGGCGGGGCGGTTCTGCCCCTGGCTCCGGTCCAGCGGCGCTGGTCACATGAGGAGGAGGAAAAGCTGACAAACCCAAATCAGAATCTGAGGAGTTTCTTCACCCCGGCCGTGCCTCCACTCCCCCACACCCCCCGCTGGGTTTTTTTCTGCACGCCCCCCTCGGTTCTGATCAGAACACAATGTCGTGAGGTCAGAGCCGACTCCTTCTCAGTTCTGCTTTGTGGCTAAAAGTGAAGAAGACGCTCTGAGGGAAGATGGATCTGTGCTGCTGTTTCTGCTCGGCTCCGGCTGACGGTAGGTTTGCTTTTCCTCCTGCAGCCTCCAGGATGCTTCCTGAGGAGAAAAACTCTGCAGCATTCCTGCATTATGCATGCCGTCCCAGAGCGAGCTCTGCGGATGAAACCCTCCTCTCTGCTGCACTCAGACCTTTAGTTCGGATCCAGAGGAGTTTCATTTAGACTTTTCTGATCGGAGGGAGCGTTCCTGAGATGTCTGGCCGGGGCTCATACGTGGGAGAGAGCAGGGGAATGTGGGAATCATTGAGCGTCCACATGTGAGGAGAGTGGGAGTGGGCTTGACTCCGCCTCCTCCTGCTGCTCCCTCTGCTGAGGTTTCACATAGTTTGACAGTTTCTAAGAATTCAGGGATTCAAACTGGAATCTTTGTTTGTTTCTGCCAACATTTTAACATCAACCACTGATCTAATTCATCCAGAAACATCCTCTGGTGCTCCATGCTTCCCCTGCGCCACACCCTGCTTTGGATGAGCAAAACCTAAACCAGTAGCAGGAGTGAAAACTGAGTCCAGCTTCAGTGATTCTGCAGGAATCAGGAGTAAAATGATCAGCCTGGATCCACTGATCAGGTTATTGATCATCATCAGAGTCAGAACCTCTAGGATGCAAAGAGTTTAGTCTACAGGTTTTATAACAGAAAATCAGGATGGAAAAACAACAGCAATTACCTGCGGTGGAGGGATTGCTGCTTATCAGCCTTTCAATGGTTTACAGTTCACCTTCAAACATCTGGAAGTCATTCACAGGAGGAGAACATTTCAGGCAGCTGCCTTCCAGCAGATTCAGCTCAATGATAGATGGAAGCACAGAGCAATGAAAAAACAGGTCAAAGGTCACAATCTGGGAACCAGTCTGGCAGATTCAGGGGTTGAAGGAGAAAGTCTCTTCTCTTAAGAACCAAGATGGCAGCAGGACTGCAATAAATCTACCTGGATGAAGGAGGAGATCAGTGACAGTGTCCTCTGGACAGATGAGACCAGTGTAGAGATGTTGGACCATGATGGACGGAAACGAATACAGCAGATCAGCATAAACACCTCATAGAAACTATGAAGCATGGTGTTGGAGGGATGATGGTGAGGTTTTGTTTTCCAGTTTAGGAAAACATGATAAAAAAGAAAAGAAACAACAAAGAGTTGTTGAGTGCTTCTAAAAGAGGCTCCACTGGCTGCTATAGGAGGCTCCACTGGCTGCTATAGGAGGCTCCACTGGCTGCTATAGGAGGCTCCACTGGCAGCTATAGGAGGCTCCACTGGC
>NW_015150765.1:653484-653689 GCF_000732505.1 Cyprinodon variegatus | reverse complement strand
CTGGCTGCTATAGGAGGTTATACTGGCTGCTATAGGAGGCTCCACTGGCTGCTATAGGAGGTTATACTGGCTGCTATAGGAGGTTATACTGGCTGATATAGGAGGCTCCACTGGCTGCTATAGGAGGTTATACTGGCAGCTATAGGAGGCTCCACTGGCTGCTATAGGAGGTTATACTGGCTGATATAGGAGGTTATACTGGCTG
>NW_015150765.1:647721-652003 GCF_000732505.1 Cyprinodon variegatus | reverse complement strand
CTATAGGAGGCTCCACTGGCTGCTATAGGAGGCTATACTGGCTGATATAGGAGGTTCTACTGGGTGCTATAGGAGGTTCAACTGACTATAGGAGGCTCTACTGGAAGCTATAGGAGGCTCCACTGGAAGCTATAGGAGGCTCCACTGGCTGCTATAGGAGGCTCCACTGGCTGATATAGGAGGTTCTACTGACTATAGGAGGTTATGCTGGCTGTAGATGCTAAGCTGATGCATAAAACCACTGGAGTGTTTTTAAACCAGAATCTCATGGTTGACGCGCATTTTCTGGCAAGAGATGGTAAACAAGAAATGTCTAGACGCTGTTCTTGCAGTTAAAAGCCGATTTATTCCCACTTTTGCTTGCTTACAAAACAAACAAAAAAAATTATACAACAGGCAAGCTGTGGGTTGAAGGCGTTTCCTGGCCAAGGAATTGCCTTTTCCGGTGACGCTCATGCCTGGCTGCTATAGGAGGTTCTATCGAGTGCTGCAGTTTTTTAAGGCAGATTCCAATAATATTGACATCAGTCTAATTGATCCCTGATCCGTCCTGCTGATATTTTGGGGCTGATCTTTGGAACTGATATTTTTTCTCTTCTTCCATTAAATGATAACACAGATGACACGGTGATAACAAACGCTAAAGAAGTCTGAATTTAAGAAGAAAAAAACTTTATTAACAATTCAACTAGACATTAACAATGGATAGCAGATGAAAGGAATGTTGATCCTTGAGCTTCATTTTTTCTGAAGGCGTGGCTTAATAATGACCACCTGATCCATTGACCGACAACAATAAGAAGAAGAAAGAATTTTAATATTGTCCGGCCGACGTATCGCTCTGTAGAAAATGTTCAGCATTTCAGACAGACGGGGGGGTTCACTGAGTTCTGAGTTGTAATATCTATTTTTGGTGGGTCGGGCCGGCGCACGGTGCTGCTTTGATGTCACCATGTGAGGGTGACCCGGCTCCATGGCGTTGGGTTTCTGACCACCAGACACCACAGAGCTGATGAATGGGATCAGAACCAAGCTGGAGGCTCAGTTCAGACCAGGTCCTGTAGTAAAAAGGCGCGCTGCTTTCATCTGACTGCCAGCTCACAGGAATGTTTCCCAAACCGGGCCGACGAGTCCGAAAAGCTAGAAATTCCAACGTTTGGCTGAGATGCTTTCCAGGAGGTTCCCTCCGAGCAGAACCTCTGGGTTCCAAAGTGGCCCTGAGGGGAGAAATAAACCCAGCTTCTGGTTGATGAAGGAACCACAGCCGGACCGCTTTGGTTCTGGGAAACGTACTGATTCCAGACACAAGGAAGCAATTAGTTATTCTGCTGGTGAGCGGGTTATTATGGAGGAGGAACATCTGGGCTCATCTGGGCCGGGTTAGCAGAACTCTGGTTCTGGGAGGAGATGATGGAAACTCTGACTCAAGGTGCATCGGTGAGTCGGGGTCCTATCAGAGCCGACCTGTGGGGGGGCTGCAGGACTGGAACTGGTCCGGTCCACAGGCACCAGAACCACAGAAGAAAGGAGCTTATTTTTAGCTCCTTCTGGGTGCTGGGGGGGGGGGGGGGGGGGGGGGGGAGGGAGGGAGGACTGAGTCACCCGCTCTCAGCGGCAGCGGGGGGAGGGCGGCTCTGCTGAAAGTCACAGTGAAGTTTTCTGCGGCGCTGGTTCTAATGTCCGGGACGCCACCACACCCATAGAGCCTGCTCCCTCCCCCTTTCACCTTTCCTCCCCCCCTCCCTCCCTCCCTCCTGCCGTCCGTCCTACCCTGTCCTCCCAGCTCGGGACCTTGCACTTTAAACCAGGCCCGATGCCGACAGCCCCTCCTGGAAACGTGTTCCCGGCCCTGGTGCTTCTGGGTCACATCGTCACCCTGATCGCCGTCTGGCAGTGGAGGCAGCGCCGCGAAGGTAAGGAAAGCCGGCTTCAGCCGTGCGCCGTCTCTGCTGCTCTCTCTGGTTCTGGCCAACACTCCTCCTCCTCCTCCTCCTCCTCCTCCCCTCTCTGCCCCCCCGCTCGGCTGGGTTTCCTGTGCTGTTCAGATGTGGACGTTAACCCTATAAGTGCTGGTTCTGCTGCTCAGGTTCTGCTCGGCGTCTTTAGTCTCGGTTTCCGGCGGATGTGATGACAGCACCTGTCCAACCTGTTGCTGTTTGGTTTGATTCCAGAACCTGAATGACTTTGTGGTTTCTGAGCAGGTGTGCAGCTCTGACTCCTGAGGCCGGTCCGTTTCACCGCTGACACACGCCGTCACGATGCGGCGCTGCAGGGGGGGGGGCACGCCCTCAGGTGCATCTCAGGGATGAAAGCAGGAACCTGTTTGCTCTCCTGATGAAAACATTTACATCGGGCTTATCTTCGCTCCGCTCTGCCATGGAAATGACACGCCTTGCGCTGATAAGAGCCGTTCTGATAACTTTCTCTCTTGGTTCTGATTGCTTCAGGAACTTTGACACCAGAAATGATTAACTAACTTAACCTAATGTGTTAAAGGAGCTGAAATATTTTAATTTCTAAGATTTAAATCCAAACTGAAGTCTGTAGAACCTCCCTCTGTCTCAGCGAGGTCACAGCTCTGCTTTCCTTTCTAATCCAAAGCCCACATCATCATCCCGCCACCACCGGGCTTCACACTTCATACAAGCTGCTGTGTTTGGTTCTGTCCACCATTGTCCCTGATGTTCGGTCTGTCATCCAGACAGTGTTGCTAAGCTACTGTAAACCCTGCCACCATCTTGGTTCTGTAGGGAGCCGGCGGCGTCTGAGGTGGAGCTCTGAGGTTCCTGGTCATTTCTTTGAGCTTCCTGCTCTGACCTGCTGTCTGAGATATTCTCCTCTTCGCAGGATGATGGACTGTTTCATCAGGTCATTGCTGTTGCCTTCCCATCCTGGCGTCATGCGCTCAGAGCCATGCTGGTCATACATCAGCAGGTGATTGGACGCTCTGTGTTTACAGCTGCAGCTCCGATCAGCTGCCCCCAGTTTTCTGTTTGTCTCCAAACTTTGTTCAAACACAGACTGATGTCAGCCGGCGGCGTTTATCTGGGCTTTCCTTCGGCCTGACGTCCATTTGCATTTAGCTTCAGATCTGCTCTCCGCTCCACCTGCTGCAGTGTTTGGAGGGAAGGAACCATCCAAGGTGCCTTTGGCTCAGGGGGAGGTGAAAGTGGGGAAAGGGCTGCGGGCCGGAGCCAGGTTTATAAAAAGCCCACACATGGTGACTGCTGGTCGTAAACCGAGGAGGACGGAGCGTGTTTCCTGGATACGGTCATAACAAAGCCTCAGGCTGCTGCTGTGGAACGTCAGGGAACCTTCAGCCCGGTTCTGCAGCGGTTCTAACCTCGTCTCCTGCTTCCTTCTAATGGTTTCTGTGTTGAAGTCTGTGAGGATCAGAGCTTTAATCCTCTAAAGAAGCCGCGCCCCGTTCAGCGGCGCTGGTCGTGTTTCACCACACGAGGCTCCGTGCAGGATCGGGTTCAGATGCAGACTCGCCTCGTGGTTTGCAGCTGTGACTCACTTTCCGGCCGTCAGTCACGAAGATCATAATAATATGGGGGGGGGGACCAGCCTGATCCTGCAGGTGTCCCACCATCCGCTGGATCAGAGCTCCAGGTTCTGATGATTGGACCAGGAGCTCATCAGAGGTTCTGTTTCCTCTCCAGAACCACGGTTTGGGTCTCAGTATCAGAACAGAGGAACATATCTAAAGCTCTTCTTCATCTCCATTTCCACGGATCCTCTGCCTCCCATCATGGTGCGTTCACTGAACCTTAGAAACGGGAGCTCCTCCTCCAGGCTGAGGTTCCCATCTCCCTCCAGGATGATTTTATTTCTGATCCACACTGGATCCGATATTTCCCCGTAGATCCAACAAAACTAGAACCACTGCCTCAGGCTCCAAAACATTAGAACGTGATGGTTTCCTTTATAACTTCCATGCAGCTTTGGGAGGCTAATGAGAGCCTAATCCTAATCTGATCCAATCCTTCCAGGACTCGTTTGGGTTTGAGCTCCTGGACTCTCCGTCTGGGTCCGACTGTCAAACCTGTGGCCCATGGAGGCCAGGTTCGAATCCGACCTCAGGTCCTTTGCCACATGTCTCTCCTTCTCTCTCCAACCCCGTTCCTTGGTCTGAAAAAAAACAACAAAAAAAAGCCACTAGTTCCATAAAAGAAAAAAATCATTAAAATAAATCAGCTGAATTCTATTCAGTTTATTTCTATAGCTCCAATTCACATCATGTCATCTCAGGTCACTTTCCAGTTCACCAGATCATCCA
>NW_015150765.1:644746-646947 GCF_000732505.1 Cyprinodon variegatus | reverse complement strand
GGTTCTGATTCTGAACGGTTCTGATTCTGAACGGTTCTGATTCTGAACGGTTCTGATTCTGAACGGTTCTGATTCTGAACGGTTCTGATTCTGAAAGGTTCTGATTCCATCCTGAAAGCCAATGATTGTGAGAAGACGTCTTCTGCTTCCAGCCAGTTTTAAAGATTATCAAGTTATCTGAGCAGCTGATGGTGAAGAAAGCTGCAGGTTTGACTTGGAGCTGCATTTAAAACACGGATGGATGAAGCTTCAGGATCCGGCCTCTTGGTGTTTTTTACTCAGAAAATATAAAACATCCATCAGTTTCTGGGCGAGAGGCGAGGAACAGCGTGAACGGGTCACCAGTCTGTGGCAGCGCAGACACACTCACACCTCAGCACAATTTAGAGAAGCCAATTCATCTGGACTGTGGAAGGAAGCAGGAGTACCCAGAGAGAAGCCATTAATGCACAGAGAGAACATGCAGAAAGACCCCGGGCTGGGAATCAAACTTTAAACCTTCTTGTTGCTAGGCAACACTGCTAAAAACTCCCCCCCCCACCCCCCGCAGCCCGATTAAAAATCCATCAGTGGACGAGAGAGAATCATTTTTATAGGAAAAACAAGTTTATCTGTTCAGCACAGATCTATGGCCAAACAATTCAAAGCGCTGAACATGAGAGAAAGAAAAGGGTCATAGAGGCATCAAAGAATTAAACCGAATAAAAGTGATTCATTAAATTTTAAATAAAAAATTATTTAAAAAAAAGGTCACAAAATGTTTCTAATCTGGATTTAATCAACTGAAGCTTTCAGCTCTTTTCCACTTTTCTGGCATTTTATTCCAGAATGTTGGAGCAGAAGAACTAGAAGCTGCTTCTTCATCTTTGGTTCTGATGCAGTAGACCTGAGAGGTCTGGCTGTCGATCCCCTGCCAACCAGTCTGTAGACTGGAGCTCAGCCATTCAGTGATTCCTAGACTAACAGAAGGATTTTAAAGTCGATTCTCTGAGATACGAGGAACCAGAGGAAGGACTTTAGAACTGAGCTGATCTACTTTCATAGTTCTAGTGAGGACGCAGGCAGCAGCGTCTGGATCAGCTGCATGATCTACCTTCTTAGTCACATGATCACCTGCTGACATGGAGATGAACAGCATCGCTCTGGTAACCAGTGGTGTCATTCATTAAGATCTGAGTTGGGGGGGGGGGGGGGGCATGGACATACTGACCATAGGGCTCTAAGACGGAGCCTGGAGGAACGCCACATGCCTGCAGACTCTAAACGGTCTCCTTCCTTCAGTGGGATTTAATCCAGTCCAGTTCTGGTCCAGAAAGGCCGACCCAGTTTACCAGACGCTCCGCGGTCTTTTTATACGGATCTCATTGAACAAATGTCTTTCTGTAAAAGAGACGCAGGCTGTGAACAGATGTTAATAAATTCTAATTTATCTCTAGATCTCATTGATATAACTTTGTTTTACATGTTTCTTATCTGTTAGTGAAGATAATCGAATGTGTTTTTATTACGGAGCCCCTGAAGAGCAGCTGTAGAGCTGAGCTTTAAACAGGGTGAATCATAGAAAAGTTTTAAACTGTTCCAGAACCGCTTCAGGTGTGTTTGGGTTCATTGTCCTGCTGGAATAACCGACGCATCAGAGGGATGAAAAAACTGGAATCCTGCTGGTTGAGGTGTTTTATATAAAACAGGAAGTCTGGAGCTGGTCCAGAGGACTCCGCCCTGCAGAGGTCAGGTTGTCCTTTAACTGAAAAAAAAAAAAAAAAGCCGTCATTGTTTTATTAGTCAGTGTTTTTATGACACTTTGGGCCATTATTTTTCCTCCTGGAAAATTTTTACCTTTAACATCAATCTTATTTTCTGCTAAAAACATGTTTGTGGACGAGGAGCAGCTCTTTGTCTCCTCAGGATCAGGGGCGGAGATAGGAAATATGGGGCCCTGGGCAAAGACAGGCAGGGGGCCCTCTGAATAGAGAAAACATCACATGAAACAGCCCCATTCTCCAGATATAGAAATGTTAATAGAATAGACATCCATTATCTGTTCTAGGTTGTGTCCCTCTCTTCTTGTCCCTTTTCTTCTTGTTTTCCTCTCTATGTTTTGTACTCAGCTGACTTTTCATGCTGTCTCTAAAGGAATGAAAGAGTTTTTCCAAGCACTAAGCTCACTTAGCTGATTGCTCTTTCCTGTGTTTACAAAACGG
>NW_015150765.1:642262-644016 GCF_000732505.1 Cyprinodon variegatus | reverse complement strand
CCCCCCCCCCCTTACAGCAACATTTTATTGTTGCTGAAAGGCTTCATTATGATCCAGTTTGGAGGATTATTTATCATAACTCTTCTGAATATTTTCTAATGAGCAACAAAAGGACTAAAGAAGATAAAATATGTGAAATTTGTTTTGAAATCAAATAACTGGCATCAGTTCGGTCTGACGGTATAAAAACTGTTAAAAAGGAGAAAAAATCCTTTAAATCCAAACTAATTATTTTCTCCTGCGTTAATAAAAGTTAATCTGCGCTTTCTGCCTCTCAGAGTGAAATATGGCTGAAAGTTGCGCAGAGAAAGAGTGAAAACAAGCCTCTCCTGTCAGAGTTATTTACGGCGCGCAGCTGTTGCAGGTTTGAGGATTTATTAGCGGCAGTTAAACGTGCAGAATGCGCAGACATGGCTGGTCTGTGCGCGCAGGCAGAACAATAAAAGCCAAGCAGGCTGCAGCTCCTCTGCTTTGCATTAAGCGGTTGTGTAACAGGGAGAGGCTGGATGGCGGCGCGGCGGGCTGGGCTGGAGGCATGGCGCAGGCCGGCGGAGGGGGGCCGGGCTTCTGCAACCCGACACGGCTGCGCTCTGTCCTCCTCCATGAGGCTCCCATAAAGGAGCGGGGAAAACCTGCGGGGCTGGTCCAGTCCCACGCAGGGGGGGGGGCAGCGCAGCAGCAGCGGCTTTACGCGCGGAGCGGAGCGGAGCGGAGCGGAGCGGAGCGGCGCAGACCCACAGCAGGATGGCCGCAGCGGAGGACTCGGTCCGGGCGGCGGGTCCGGTTTGCTCCGGGCTGCAGCGGCACGTTTTGTACCGAAGGTCCAACTTCATCCACGAGATGCGGTGCGAGGACGTGGGCTTCCATCTGTACAGCCAGATGTGCTGCGCAGGTAGGTCCGTGGGAGTGGGAGGGGCCGGGGGGCCCTTTAAAGGGGCCCACCCACAGTACAGCAAGCCGCAGGGGTCAGAGCGGCGGACAGAGAAGCGGTTCTGGTTCCAAAGAACGGAACCAGACCAGAACCAGAATGAATGAATTTATTTCTAACTTTGTCCAATCAGAATGATGGATGCAGGTGTCCATCTGCCGCTGACCTTTGACCCCTCCCTCAGCCACCAGGCTGAAGGTGAAGGAGGTGTTTGTTCTCCTCCACTCCTCTTCCCAGGAACTCCCTGTCCCTCCTGGACCAGAACCTCTGGACTCTGCTGGCGTTTGTGTTTATGGCCGCTGCCATGGCAACCATTTACCTCGGCCCACATGTGAGCAGCTGGTGGAGGAATTACAGCAGAAATATTCCAGATTATTTCTTTATAATCTGCTCCACCACTAGGGGGAGACAGAGAGCCTGGGTTGGTTTGTTTTTATTGGTAATCTGTAACACCTGGAGTCATAAATCACTCACTTATTATGGTTGTTGCTGCAGAGGGAAAACATTTCAGCAGCTTTTCTCCTTTTCTGCCTGAAAATAAACAATAAACCGATGAAAAAAAAAAACAAACTGCAGAAAAATGGATGAAAAATTCAAAGGAAAAGAAAAAAAAAATCAGTTTAAATGTTTTAATTTATCCTTTTTTGTCTCATTGCTCTAAACTTTCAGCTTTTTTATTTCCTGGATTTGTTTGTTTTTTTCTTTACAATCAGAGGAAATCTGAGGTGTGGTTCAGTGGAGAACCTCTCAGTGATCAGTATCTTAGTGATTTCAGTTTAGAGCAGCAGAGAACAGAAAACCTTAGCTGTTAAAATCAGACATGATG
>NW_015150765.1:638457-639036 GCF_000732505.1 Cyprinodon variegatus | reverse complement strand
AACACGAATGTCTGCAGCTTTTATCAATCATCAGTCCTGAAACGTAGGAATCCATCTGCTGATCCGACTGAGCTTTTCTCTTCCAGCTGTGATTAAAGTGGCGTCTTCAGAGCGAAGCTCCTCTTTCCACAGACAAAAACTAAGGAATATTTACAGTTTGCATCCCACTGAATTTATTATGAGGTTTTCATCTTATTGTTTGAGGCTAAATATGGTTTGAATTAATAACTTAAAGCTAAAAAAAAAAGAAAATTTACAATTGAATTTATTCAAACTGAATGGAGTCACATTTAGGTGATTTAAAGTTTATTTTCCAATTAAACTTTTCTTTTTTTACATTTTGCAGGTTAAAAGTTTTATATATCTTTGCATGTTGAGATGTGAACAAACCCAACATTCAGGCAAAAAAAAAACATGAAAACAATAATAAATCAATAGTCTCAGTTCTATTCAGTGTATTTCTATAGCTCCAATTCACATCATGTCATCTCAGGTCACTTTATAGATCCAGATCAACCAGATCATCCAGTCAGATTGATTCAAAGTTTTCTATCTAAGGAAAACCAGCCGATTGCATCG
>NW_015150765.1:635708-637676 GCF_000732505.1 Cyprinodon variegatus | reverse complement strand
TGATCCGGGTCCCTGAAGGTCCGTGTGGACTGACTGTAGAAGGGTTCTGATGGTTTGTCCGGTTCTGTACGACCCGCTCCATTTTTGGATCATTCCAGCCGATGGTTCTGTTTGACTCCAGACTTGGAGTTTTTCCAGATCAGTTCTTCATGCTCCAAAGTTCTGAGCCCGGCTCGGTTCCTTTGTGGTCCGTTGATGGCGTCCTCCACTGATCCAATCTGTCCCAGCAGAACCGGTTCTGTATCCCACAGACTGTTCCTCATTTTGACCGGAACCGTTCATGATCCAACAGTTCAGTCCAGAACTGGACCAGAACTGATTCAGACATCGGCCATGTTCTGACTTTTAGAGTCGGAACCCCAACATGAACTCTGATGGTTCTGGAACAGGGCCCGTTTGGACTGAGGTGATGATCAGATTAAGGGGAACTTTTTTTCCGGGTCTAACGGGAGAAGACTCATTCTGTTGGAGTGAAAGCGGGTCGGGTTATGTGAGTGACCCAGTTTCCTGCAGGCGGAGCCGCCTGTCATGCGGGTCGGTCCGAACAGAACGGTTCTGAGGCTGTTTGTGGTGAAGCTGCAGCAGAGAAGCAGCTGCGCAGATAAAAAAAGGCGGTTTAGTGCTGGGTGTGGTCAGGGGGCGTGGCCTGTCTCTCTGCATGTGATGGGTGGCTCCTGACATGGTGGCCTGCAGGCAGGGAAGCTGTTCTGAATCAGAACTTTCTCTCTGAGCCAGTCAGCCCGTAGCGGCGGCGGCATCAGGACCATGGAGGCCAGGTTCAGGAACTACTCCTCAGACAGCGCCGGCAGCGACGGGGTCTTCATAGAGGAGCCGCTCTACCATGGCATGCTGCGGGCCATGGATCACAGGAAAGGTAGAGTCCCCTCACTTGGCCGAGCTTCATGTGATTTCTGCATCGTCCTCCTTTCTTCCTTCTGCCTCAGGGTTCAAGTTACAGGAAAGGAGGAAATGTTGTCTGCTTGTTTCAGATCAGATTCAGGCTGCAGGATCCTGCAGAGGCTGATGGTCGGCTTGTTTTCTCTCTGAGCTGCAGGAAATATTTGTCATGCAGACTCTTGAATCTGTGGTGAAATGCAGAATCGGTGCGAAAGTTCCGGTTTCTGAGGTTCATCTCGTGTCTGTGTTTAGAAAGTGAGCGTGCCAGTGAGTCATGGGCGTCACGCCGACCTGAACTGGGTGTCGGCGCCACGAGTCGCTGCTCTCAGTACGGTTCCCTCTGATTACTTCTGCTTCCCGAGCCGTAATCAGAGATCAGCTGATGGAGGAGGTCTGTCTCCTGCTGTCAGGTCGCTGCGAGGCGTGAAATCCTGAAGGAGCTCTGGAGGTTTGTTGGGAAGGATTAAAGGTGTGAAAATGTGAAGCACAACAAACACAAACCCTGCAGGGATGAACGTGTTTCTGCAGGAGGATTTCTGATCGTCACTGACTGACGGCCTGAACACGATGCTCCTCATGTGGCGTTTATTGTTTAGTGGTTCTGGGTTCTGATGCGTCCTCTGAGCAGAACCTGCAGGTTCCAGCAGGATGAAGGATCTACCAGGAGGCTGGCTGGAAGTTTGTCTTCTCGGGTTTAATGGTACAGAGGGAACATCTTTGGGTCGTAATGTTTCTTTTTGGATCAGTGAAACCTTGAAGTCTGTTTAAAAATCTTCAGCTTTTCCTTTGGGTTCTAGAAGCTGGAACTGATGGGAAGGTTCTGGATGATCCGACTTTAGAAACCCATAATTGTTCCTCCTCTAACAGATGATTACAGGGGAGGCAGGTAGAACATTTCCTTTGGTCTTGGTGTCGTAATCTTTCAAGGTCCATTCTGGGTCAGTTTCTCTGCTTTCAACCAATCAGCTGAAGCCTTCGTAGCATTTAAAGGAAAAGTCTGGGAGCGGCCATTTTTGCCCAAATATAGTAGCCCCTCCCTCCTGCCATCTTCCAGCAGTGACGTCACGGTGC
>NW_015150765.1:630473-634625 GCF_000732505.1 Cyprinodon variegatus | reverse complement strand
TTTATTCTTGAGATGTTACTTTTTTCTAAATATATTTTTAACTTATTAATACTTATTCTGTTATTTTTATAAACTTTTTAAGGTCCGCAGGTGTGTATCCATTTTTGCTGTAATCTCTTGCTGCTGTTACACCTCATTTTACCCATTTTGGGACAATAAAGTTATTTTTAACATATATCACCTTCACAAAGACATTCAAACAGTAATATGCTGCACATTGCCGAGGCATCCTTCTTCTGTTCTGCATAAACCAGCTGGTTGGGTTAGCGGGTCGACCTCCCCAAGATGGCGCCTGTAATTTTAGCCCTGCGACAGTCAGTGCGGGGTCTACTGTTATATGCATATCTATGGGTACCTGGACGCGCTACCAGCCGGGGTTCAAAGGTCGTAACGATAAGTTTCCGGCTGAGCGGGGATAATCCCTCCTGACCAGCGGGAGGCGCTCTGATGCTTCTTCAGTCCTGACCGAGTTCAGCAGTTTGAGAGGATGAATCTTCTGCAGCTGTGACCACAGACCCATTTAAGACCATTGACAATAGATCCATCTGAAATAACGGAAGTTTTTGGTTCTTTTTGAGCAGCCGGTACGACAGACGGACCGATATGGCCCTAAATTCTCCCATTTAAAGCAGCGCTGCCTTTTCACAGGTTCTAAATGACTTTCTATAAGCTGCTTGTCTCCTGTGAGGCAAAGCGAATTTATTTGTGTAGCACAATTCAGTACAAAGACAATGCAAAATGCTTTACATGATTAAAATATAAGAAAATAAAGCGGAATCAAAGCAAGTAAGAAAAAAAATAAAAAATAAAAATGCAGACTCCAACAATGTCTTTACCAACTTCTGTCAATCCTGTTGACTTTATAGGTCCTGGACCTATTTATTTCAAACACAATGTTGTTTTTTCAAACCACAAGATCCCTGATCTTGACCCAATATGATTCCCACAAGATTCCTGACCTTGACANAACAGGATGGAATCATTTCAGATTTAAAGAACTTTCAGAAGTTTGAATTCTGAATATGAGCGACTTTTCCTTTAAATGATTTTATTCCCTCGTATGAATTTTACAGGTTTAAGTTTTATTCTGTTTTTTTTACCTTCTGTTCTGAATCTAAAACTTAACAGAACCGATGATCCGTGTCTCCACAGATGAACGGGACCGGGTTCAGAAGAAGACTTTCACAAAATGGGTCAACAAGCACTTGGTGAAGGTAAGAAGAAATAGTTTTGACGACTGAATGGTTTCTGTTTAAATCAGTGGAAAGAAATGTTCCTAAATGTCTCCTTCTGCTTTTGGAAGGTTTCTGGATCTCAACCGTTAGCTTCTGATGTTTGCTTTCCTCAAACATCAGAAGGTCTTTATTCGTAGATTAACATCTAATCGGATTATTTCCTTCTCTGAGTCTCAGGTAGAAAACGGTTGAACTAATGGTTGGTGGTTCGTTAAAGACACAGCGTGTAACATTTATTCTTGAGATGTTACTTTTTTTTAATATATTTTTAACTTATTAATACTTATTCTGTTATTTTCATACTTCTGTCAATCCTGTTGACTTTATAGGTCCCGGACCTATTTATTTCAAACCACAACATCCCTGACCTTGACCCAATATGATTCCCACAAGATTCCTGACCTTGACAGTGTAACAGCCAAAAATGCAGAAACAAAAAAGACGCTTGCAGCTCTGCAGGCGTCCTGCTTTCTGCAGAGGCTTCACATAAAATGCAAATTTTTCTTCTTCTCATGAACTTTTCCAGAGCCTGAATCCTCAGATTCTTCCTTAACGAGCTGAAGCTTCACATTCTGTCATTTTCACGTCTATTTAAATCTCCAGCTCTGCTGAGGTTTAGCATAAAGTTCTGATCCTCCGTCCCTCAGTGGAACCAGAAGCATCAGCAGATAAACTCCTACTGAGGAAGATTCCAGCCGGAGAACAGAAACAGTTTTTCTCTGCCTGAGACTCGGTGAGTCACTCCCGCCTGGATCCGATTATGGAAGAACCGCGCTGAAGCGGGCCGGAACCGCTCGGGTTTCACATCTGGGATCCAGACTCGTCCAGGAGGCCGTGGAGCTCAATGTGTCTCAGGAAGGAAAACTGTTCTGTTCAAACTCCGACATTCTTTCCAGATTCTCACAGAAACGATCAAACGTCCAGTGAGTTTAATTAATGGATTAAATGAGATGAAAATCCACCATGTTGGTAGAAAAGCTCTGAATAGATTTCTTCTTCTGAACAAAAACTGCCTTTTATTTATTTCATTAAAGGAAAAGGAAACAGGATTATTTTTATTTCTCTTATTTGCCTTTTTTCTTATATTTTAACCCTTTAATCTAATTGTATTTAAGCATCATATTTATAGCGTCAATCATTGGAAGCTCATTAAGTTTGATATGATGAAAATAAGGCTTTATATTTTTTTTTAGTCAAATCAATCTTAATTTTTTACACCTGCAGATATTTTTCTATTGAAATCAGAGAATCGATTTTCTAACGTTCAAAAATTTTATTTTGAAAATCAGACGTCGTTGCCATGGTTACAGCTGCTGAATTATTTGAATGAAATGTTTTTTTGTGTAGATTTTATCTGTGTGGATTTTTTTCACTTAAGTTTAATTTTATTTTTTTTACGTGTTGCTTCAGTTAAATTTTTAGGATGACATTTATGTCGATATTTTGAAGACTTTTATTAATATAAAATATATAACATTTATTTTAGATTTTGTTTCCTCACTTTTTTTGCATGGGGGGGGGCTTTTATGTCTTTAGTATTTTTTTCTTTAATGAACATTTTTATTTTTGGTGGCGGCCTGGTGGTTAGGGGATTGCACTTGGAAAGCTGCCCCTCTGGGTCCCTGAGCAAGACCCTTAACCCCACCCTGCTCCTCCAGCGCCGCACAATGGCAGCCCACTGTTCCCCAGGGGGAGGGGTTAAATGCAGAGGAAAGTTCATTGCTTTGCTCTTATGACTATAGAATGACAATAAAGTTAAATTCTATTCTATTTTTAATTAATTTGAACTTTTTGAGCCATAAAAAGCCAAACATGCGTGATATTATAAGCAAATATAATCAACATAATTAACAAGGTTCATTTAAACTAAATCCACCAGAAATTTAAATAAAACTATAAAATCACCTAAACAGACGGAGAGAAGAATAAAATCTGAAGTTCAGATAGAAAACTAACCCTGTGGTGATTAGATGTTTGCTTCCAGAAGCTCTGAGATGTTTCTCCAGCAGAGTCACGGTTTGCAGCTCGGCGGCTGATCATCACATGCTTCCTGATTTTCTTTATCTCCACTGAAGCAGATTCAGGGTGGAAACGAACCGTGAAGCAAAGTCTGAAACTTTAGTTTCCTCCACGTTTCCATGAAGTTTTCCATCTTCTCACAGCAAACTGTTTCTTCTCTCCATCCTTCCCTCCTTCCTCCTGTCCTCCTCCATCCTTTCTCCTCAGCACTGGAAGGCAGAGGTAGGAGCCACTCATTCCTGCCTGCATGTTTTCCTCTAACCGCCCATTTTTCCTCCTTTTCTAACATCTTTAGCTGCTTTTTCTGCAGTTTCCTTCTTTCTTTTTTGCCGCTAAAGATGAGAAGCTGAACGTTTCATAAAAGCATGAATAATTTGCTTCCAGTATATTTATTTCTACTTTTAGATGGTAGTGCTGTGATTTGATGAATGCAGCAAAACTTTCCAGATTCAAATGGTTCTGCTTCAGCATCTGTTAAAACTCTTAAAATCTCTGTTCCTGTCGGTTCAATCAGATTTCATTTGTTGCTGATTTTTGTGTTTTATTTTTTAAATTAAAATGGCTCCATCGAGTCTCTGAGTGACTAACAAAATATGGAGTGAATTTAGTTCCATTATTGTTGCGGAGAACAAGTTTTGTAAATGGCAGCCCACTGCTCCCCGAGGGGAGGGGTTAAATGCAGAGAAGTCATTTCCCTCTGGGATTATTACAATATATAAAAAAAATAAATAAAAAAAAAAGAATAAAATGCTATCAAAAAATAGAAACTTTGAGGTTTTCTCAGATCTTTTTTGTTTTATTCAAGTTTTACTTTCAAACTTTGTTTTTTCCAAATATTTTCACATGTAATATTTTTTCACATCAAGTTTAATGAATTTCATTTCTTTCAAATTCCAGC
>NW_015150765.1:625974-629486 GCF_000732505.1 Cyprinodon variegatus | reverse complement strand
CACTATATAAGTATCGTTCCTGGATTGCATTTGCAAGCTTTTATTGTTCTTGCTACAATAATGGAACAAAATTCACTCCATACCAACGCCGAAATTTCAAGAAAAGAAATCAGTTAAATGTTTTTAAAGTAAGAAAAAAAATAATGTAGACAATTTAAAATCAGAAAATGAGTTTTTAATCATTTCTAAGCGAATGGTTCCATTTGGGCAGGAATCTGCAGGATCACAGGTTCTGGTTCTGTTGGAGGAGAACCTTCTCCAGACTTTTCCCTCCCTCAGTCTGATCCCGACCCGTTTTCTGTCCAGAGGCGGTTCTGACCGGGACTCCATAAAACTAGTTTAGTGGAGGGGTCAAAGGTCAGCCAGAATCCTCCTCTGTGGTCCAGGAGCAGCCTGCTAACAGCTGATTGTATCTGAGTTCACCTGACGTAGATCTGATCAGAGCTTTTCTTTGTCTGCAGGCCCAGCGGCACATCACCGACCTTTACGAAGACCTCAGAGATGGACACAACCTCATCTCGCTGCTGGAGGTCCTCTCAGGAGAGACTCTGGTGAGCGTCCCGTGTCCCTCCGTCCCGTTCGCGCTCCTCCTGCCCTTCCTGTGGATTTTATTGTTAGACGTGTCATCTGTCTCCACGTCTGCATGCGTCTTAGATGTTTCCAGACGCTGAGGCCGTGCAAACTTTAAAACACTAATTTCATTCCTGGCGTCCATCTTTTAACCGTTCTGCATTTCTCTGTCTTTGTTTGAGTTTTTCCTTTTTTCTAACTCCTGTCTGCCTACCCTGACCTCTCCCCTCTGCCTTCCTGTCTCGCGCTGCTCGCGCCGTAGCTGAGGGAGCGTGACGTTGTGAGGAGCGTGCGGTTGGTGAGTGGCGCCTGGACTGCGGGCCAGTGGGGGGGGCGTGGCATGTGTCATTCCCCAGGTGGCTGCTGGGTCGTGCATGTTGGCAGTCAGCCTTCCCCGGTCATTCTCTGTCTTTGTGTTTTCACCGTCACCTTTCATGGGTTACTCAGCGCGATGATGGCGGCATCAGAAGGCATGGCGGCCTCAGGAGGCATGGCGGCCTCAGGAGGCATGGCGGCCTCAGAAGGCATGGCGGCCTCAGGAGGCATGGCGGCATCAGGAGGCATGGCGGAGCTTCAGAGGTCCCTAAAGAGCAGAATAAGGAAGATATGAGAATGTCTGAAACCAATTAATTGCTTCAGTGTCACTGATGCTGCTGTGATGCTCAGATTAAACCTTTAGCAGATAAATTCAATATATAAGATCAGATATGGAGGATATTTAGTAAAATAACGCTTAAAAAACGGCTTAAAATACACAGAAATCTACAGATTAACAAGATTATCTGTTATAATTGGAAATAATTACAAACTGTTTTAAAATATAAGTGTTTTGTAGAGTTTTCCAGTTTAATTTAATATACTTTATTAAAAAAAAATAATAATGTTGGAAAAAATAAATAAAAGGTGGAATTTATTTCAGTAGAAAAGGGAAACTACCATTTTTTTCAATTCAGTTTATTTCTATAGCTCCAATTCACATCAAGCATGCTTGTAGCGACAGTGGAGAGGAAAAACTCCCTTTGAACAGGAAGAATCCTCCAGCAGAACCAGGCTCAGTGTGAGCGGCCATCTGCTGAGGCCCACTGGGGTTCAAGGAGACAGAAGCAGACATAGAAAAAGAAGCATAAATAGGCGGCCCCGTCCAGGAAACACACAGCCAGGCAGACGAGCTCCGAGCCAGCTCCCATGTCAGAGGATGAAGAGAGCACATCCAGTTAGTCACAGTCAGAGAAACAGGACTACACTGGAAAACAGGCCAAGCTCCAACATCTAGAAACAAAGGTGTTGATGGCAGCAGCACAGCTGATATTTCTCTCCAGGATGGAGTCACAGCCAAACAGGAACAGACCAGATGAAGCTACTATGAGAAAAAGCAGAGAGAGCAGAACGTTAGAGATTGAACTAACAGATTCTGCAGAGTGGGAGAATAGAGATAGAATGAAGCAGAATGATGAAAAAGGGGTCCCTATGTCCTCCAGCAGTCTAAGCCTATAGCAGCAGAACTATAGAGATAGCTCAGGATAACCTGAGCCACTCTAACTAGAAGCTTTATCAAAAAGGAAAGTTTACTATTAGAAATTCAAGAAACCACATTTTTTCCTAATGAATCAAGAATTTATCACCTACGCTTATGATGCATTTCTTTATTTCACCAAATCAGAAAATGATCGCCTTATATAAGTTTCACAGTAAAATTAAATCATAACTGAATAATTCAACTTTTTGCGTTATGATGCCAACATTAATCTTATTCAGTTCTGCAGCATAGAAATGTAAAACTAGAGACTTTTTTCTGGTTTAAAGTCCAGATTTAGATTCTTTGGGAATCTGCTTCTGTTGATGCTGCTTTTTTCTGCTGAAATAGGGAAAGTTTTTATTCACCGTCTGACTAAATAAATCAGAATAAAATGCTTGTTTCACGGTGATCTGGAGAAAGACTGAGAATCTCCGTCCTCCATCATCGCGCTCTCATCTGCAGACATCTTGATGCATCTCTGGGTCACGCCATCATGCACAGCCGGGCTCTGAACCGGCGCCGGCTTTGGTCGCAGTCATACGCAGTTACACTTCCTTTCACTTGTGATGTTCCGCACCGACCGTTCCGACTCGCCGTAGGGTAGACGTTAACGTCGATGGAAGCACCTGTTCCCCGGCATGTCCCGCCTGTCCTCATGTCCTCTGTTGTCTCTTCCAGCCGCGGGAAAAGGGACGAATGCGTTTCCACAAACTGCAGAATGTGCAGATCGCTCTGGACTTCCTCAAACACAGACAGGTCTGTAGTCTAAAGAACAATCTTCAGTAACGGTGAACTTCTGTCCGACTGAGTGATGCTTTCTGCTCCTTTTCAGGTTAAACTGGTCAACATCAGAAACGATGACATAGCGGATGGGAACCCTAAGCTGACCCTGGGCCTGATCTGGACCATCATCCTTCATTTCCAGGTAATCTGATGAGGAGGCTCCTAATCTGCAGGATCGTTCTGCAGACGCAGGAAGGGAAAGTTATTATTTATGCTTCAGACTCGTTTCTTTTTACTCAAACTGAAACGTGTTCATTCTTCTCTGCAAATGAAGCTTTTCAGTCAACAGTCAGAAACTTTTTCCTCCTATTTGTCCCTCAGTCACTCCAGCAGAATCAGGCAGCAAGTTTGATCCATTTCCAGATGTTCAGTTTCTACAAACATTTGTCTTTGTTTTATGTCATGTTTTGAGTTTATTAAAGCAACGTCATGTTTTATTGCCAGTGGCGCCAGCAGTAAGACATTGGCTTCCAACCTTATGCTACGTTCAGAACGCACGCGGCAGGAGCAGCAAAACGCGCGTGCTGCTTCATTTTTTATGCTTTTATAGTTTAGTTCTGACGCGCGGCTGAAGCATCTTTGCTGCGCTGTCACTGGGAATCCCCAGCAGCAGCTGCCTCAGGCCCGCTCGCCTCTCCAGGGT
>NW_015150765.1:623402-625020 GCF_000732505.1 Cyprinodon variegatus | reverse complement strand
GGAGACAGAAGCAGACATAGAAAAAGAAGCATAGATACAAAAGGAACAACCAGCAGCTTCTAAACTGCTGGTTGAGCTGAAATCTTTTTCCTACGTTTTCCTTTCGGCTCATGGGAGCATTAAATTCCCGGACTCCTAGCATGGAGGAGGACTTGTTTGTGGTTCTGTAGGAGTTCCACCCAACAGCGGCTCCTTGCTACCAATTAGAAACAGGACGGAGTCGGTAGCAGCCGGTTTGGGTGTCCTAACCGCAGAAAAGGGGCGGGAACGGAGAAGCTTTGATGATTTAGGAGGATGATGGTTCTGTTGGGACGTTTGCGGGATTCTGTTCCCCATTCCTGCAGAGATTCCCACGAGGAGACGTGGCGTGACCCAAAGAGTCGATCGAGGGTTTTAAAAACCACCGAGACACAGCTGACATTTTCAGGGAAACAACCAGGAACAATGGGGCCTTCCTCTGAGCTGCCCGACCGGCTGCCTGGTAATAAAAGCCATGGATCTGCTGTAGGGAAGTGGATCTACGGAGGCTGCGCTGCGAGGGTGGAGGATGTGTTTCCGTTCAGGGCCTGAGTCACTCTGCCCACCGCGGCTCTGGGGGTTTCCTTCTGAGGGAAAAAATGCCTCGTCTCCTCCACCCTTCCTGTTTTTAAAAACATGAAATGATCAGTTCTGCTCTGACTCATCAAACCCCTGAAAAAGGAAAGCATGAAACAGGCTGAAGGAGCGTGAGGCGTGACTGAGCGGCTGCAGGAGGGGGGCCATCCGCCCTGCAGGGAATAATCCCAGAGCGAGGCTTTTCTCCAAAATAATCCCAAACTAAGAAACTTACTGTAGCTTTTCTGCAGCAGCAGAGAAAAAAGCAAAACCTTCTTAAAGCGGCAGCGTTTCAACGATGATCAATTAATCCAGATTAGCTGATAAAATAATCTATCACAGAAGGCAGAGCTCCAGAACAGATTTTAGCCCATTTCAGCGTCATTAATGAACTTTAACAAGTGTTTTTTTTTTGTTTTTCTGCAGTGAGTAATCCAATATTCCTGCGGGATTTTTTTTATCCTTGGCATGACTCAGAGTTTTAATAAAACTTTCCAGCTTCCCAGTCCAGCGTTTGTTCCTGGCTGCATGGGAACACATTAAAAAGCCTTAGTTTGGGAAATCAGACCCACTTTCTCACACCGAAAGGCTCCGTTTGGTTCGTTTTATGGCCCCAAAGCATTTTCAGCCGAGTTTTATGGATGTCATGAGCTCTGCAACGAGAAGATAGAAACTTTGGATGAGATCAGCAACAGGAAAGGGTTGAAAAAAGGATGAAAAGACGGAAACATGAACAAGACGTCAATTTAAAGAAACAGATTTGATGCTTTCAGAAAAACAATAAGTTTAGAAATAAATCCAGATTTTCTTCACTTTTCTAATAAACTGAAATCTTCTCATTAAATATATTTTTTAGTTATTTTATTTTTATTTTAATTAAACATAAGAAACAAACATAGACGTCATGTAATACTTTAACTTTTACCTTTAAACTATTTGGAGAGATGCACGATATAATCGGCCCCCTATCGGTATCGGCCTGAAAACTGAGTATCGGACATCGGCCACCCCACCGATATTTAAC
>NW_015150765.1:619066-621937 GCF_000732505.1 Cyprinodon variegatus | reverse complement strand
CTGGATGATCTGGTTGTATTGTATCTATAAAGTGACCTGAGATGACGTGTTTTTAGCGGAGCGGAAGAAATATGTCGGAGCGCAGAGCGGATTTGGCTCCGCCCCAGTTCGCTCCGATCTTATTTAACTTCATGTTAGACTTAAACCCTAGGCCGATGCCTATGCTGTAATCTGTGCCTATAATCTGTCATACTCTATGTTTTAACTTTACCGGGGAATCGTAGTGACGAAGATTGCATATTTGGTGATAAAAAGGGGGATAAAATATCATAAAAACATTCAATAGCTATGCTTAATATAGAGTGGGTTTTTATAAAGTGATTGTTGTGGTTAGAGCCTGTTTATGAAAATGGATGTCATACATGCATTATACGCATTATCTCATCTGCAATGAGATGCAAAGTGACCTTTTTAAATAAGCGGATTTCCTCCTGAACTGGGAGCGGAATTTTCGCGGTGCTCCGTTCACATTCTCTGGTTGTGAATTGGTACTATAGAACTAAACTGAATAGAATTGAACAGTGAAGGACGATGAAGCTCATTGCTGCTGTCGCCCTGCAGATCTCAGACATCCAGGTCAACGGTCAGTCGGACAACATGACGGCCAAAGAGAAGCTGCTGCTCTGGTCCCAGCGGATGGTGGAGGGCTACCAGGGTCTGCGCTGCGACAACTTCACCACCAGCTGGAGGGACGGCAGGCTCTTCAACGCCATCCTTCACAAACACAGGTGAGTCTGCAGAAACCGGAGCAGCAACTTCCCAGAACTTGCCTGGACTCGGCTCTGCAGGGAGAACCGCAGGGCCTGAAATCCTCACCCAGTCCTCTCCGTCACCCTCTGCATATTTCACATCAGCTGGCTGCTTTCTTTCTTTCCAGTATTTACTGCTCCGGTTCGGAGGCTGGAATCTTTTCTGCTTTTTTTTCCGGTTCTGACTTGTTGGGACAGAAAATCCGACGTGAAGATGGACGTCCATCAGATGCTGCTATGTTCAGCCTAGTTTTTCATTTAGGACAGAAAACGTTCCGTTTTAGAGCAGATCTGCGACCTCTGAGGTGGATCAGATCCCTAATTAGATCGTTTTGTTTGGAAAGCTTCTCATCCATGCTAGAGGAGCCTGATTTGGGAAAGAAATGTTCAAAAGAAGCTGCAATAAAAGCAGATTTTGTAACGATAGTTTCTGATCGCTCATCTTTCCTGTAAAGTTCTAATTCCGGTCGTTTTCTCAGCCTGAAACCATCAGGCTGAGCCTCGTTAGCTCGTTCTGCTAACAGGATGCAGGGAAAACATCTTCCTGCTGCAGGTAAGATAGTAACCGCTAAGAACTGCTCAGCAGAACCAAATTAAAACCAATCTGATCTTTTCTGTTCTGATTAGGGGAGAAAAACATTCGGTAATGAACGCTTAATTTAATATCAGGGGGCTAAAATATTTGATTTTCTTCTCATAACTTTGGCAAATAATGATCAAATGTAACCAAAGAGTTTGTTGATGAAGAGAGAAATAAACGCAGTTAAAGATTTGCAGGTGTATTAATTTCTTCCCATGGAGGGTGAACTGTTATGTGTGATAGCATGTAGTAAACTAGAAACGTCTTTAATCCGGTAATCTGTCATATTTTAAATTAAAATTTAAATCTTCACCCTCTGGGCCCCCGATCTCCTAGAATCCTGGATCCGCCCCTGCTCCTCACTATGATCTAAATGAGCGTCCTGATTGGTCGAAGGTCGGAAAAGAAGCAAACTTTGAAATATAAAAAAACTCATGTTTATTTTGTGAACTGAGTGTTTTTCACCTTTAATTTAAACTTTAAGATAATTTTCCAACAGAAATGAAATGATTATATTTCCCATTAGGATCAGTAAAATATTTTTAACTGAATTAAACTGAATAAATTAAGTAAAACAACTTTATGATCTTATTCTAAACCCAGATAATCACCTTAGAGGCATAAATCTTATTTATCTGCTTCAATTAATTGAAAATAAACTTCTTTTAATCGTTTCTTTACTAATTTTTAGATCCATTTTTTGCATTAAAACAGCAAATTATGAGATTTTCAGCCCAAGTTTAATGTAATGTAGAAATAGGCAGAGTAGATTGGCCCTTACAGCTCCATCCCATTTCTACAGATACCTGATCTTGAATTTTCTCCCATCTAATTATGGGATCTACTAGAAAGTTATGGAGGAAAACCTGCAGCTGCTTCTTATTTCTGGGTTTCTGTCGCTCGTTTTTACATTTTAGTTTAAAACGGATTCCATCAATATGATTTTCTAATCACTCATCCTCATCGTTGCCACTGTTGCCATAGTAACACTGATGCTCCGATGTGGTTGGTCCTCCAGGCTCGTCCGGATGCCGCGTCGATCCATAGAGTCGCAGAATCCTCCGTTTATCGATCACAGAACTGCTTCAGCAAACCTAGAGTCGATACCCGTTTATCCCTTTAGTTTTATACGAAAAATAAACTTTAAACTTCCTAAACAGGCATGTATCCCTTTAGTCAAGTAAAAAAAAAACTATTTCATAACTTAGTTATTGGTGTTTTTTGAAGCTTATGCGATCTGACCTTAAATAAAAATTTTTTGTACATGACTAAAGGGAAACACGCCTGTTTAGGTAGTTTAAAGTTTATTTTTTGTCCAAAACTAAAAGAATAAACGCAAATCTGACGTCTTGTGCATGCGTGTTGACTACAGGTCTGCTGATCAGAACACTGTGTCGCTCTCGGTGGCAGATTAAGGTGCATGTTTCAACACTTTGCTCTTGGATTAATAAAAATCTCTAGTTTACGGTTCTAAACGTCGATGGTCTCCATCTGACAGTATTTTAACTGTTAACCTTCAGATTAAAGGGATCATAAATCTGC
>NW_015150765.1:616926-618089 GCF_000732505.1 Cyprinodon variegatus | reverse complement strand
ACACACACACACACACACCGTATACAGAACATTCTGGATTAACAGTTCCTCCCTCCAATTAAAGGTATTTCTATCCGAGTTCTAGGAAACGGCTCTACGTTATCTGACAGAAAACCCTGCAGGAAGGTAGAGATGCAGTCAGCAGGAGCTTCTGACTCCAATAGTTCAGGAAATAGTTTAATATGACTTTACATTTTCACTGGAGCCATAGTGGTGAGTCTGGTGAAATCAGGGCTTCAGTCGGGTCCCTCTATCCCCCAGACATGGAGGGAATCGCCATAGTAACCAGAGTCACTCAGCAGCTTTTATCTCCTATTAGTTCTCTGAGCGGCTCTGAGTCGTCAGTGAAGGTGTGTATCAGGAGGAACCTGCAGCTGGAGAGCAGAAGGTGTTACCCTGCAGGTATGCTCACTGCAGGCTCTGCAGGTCGCAGCATAGCAGCTCTCAGATCGGTTCAGTCTGGGTGCAGGAGCAGGAGGAGGTGCAGCGAGGAGCCGCCGCGGCTTCAACGCCGCTTTAGGATTTTTCCCTTTTTCCAAACGGAGTTGAGGAGATGCTGAAGCTGAGGAGACGGTTTCATCCCAAGAGGCGCCTGCGCAGCACCTCCAGCAGCACCGCGGGCTCCGTCAGCGACCTGGAGGACCGGGTGATCATGACCTGCGAAGACGTACCAGATGAGAGCTCCTTCGGTTCCAGCTGGGGCCCCAGGGTCGGGTCCAGCCAGGGGTCCCAGAGGGGGGCCCTGGAAGCTGCTCTGATCCACCTGTCCTCCGGGGACCAGCAGGACGTCGTTGACGTGTAGGGACCCCGGGAATGTGGGGACCAGGGAGAGTTCAGTCCACGTCTGCAGAGCGGCGGACGGGACACGTTTAGACGTTTCCCGCTTGTTCCTGCATGTTCCTTCTGTCTGCTTATTCCTGCATGATATGAATTCATTTCCACGTCCTCGCTTGTTGCTACGTGTCCGTGCTGGAATCAGGACAGGCGTAAAAAAAGCCGCCTGTGGCGACGTTAAGATGCTCAGAATAACCTGTGAACAGATCTGCGGTTAGTGAAGATCATTAGAGACGATGTTAGTGATGTTCTCCTGATCTTCCTAAAAACCAAAACATTTCCTCCTGGTTTTAATCACCTGAAATCTGCTGCTGAAGATTCTCAGTCAT
>NW_015150765.1:608042-614401 GCF_000732505.1 Cyprinodon variegatus | reverse complement strand
ACAGTCAGAGAAACAGGACTACACTGGAAAACAGGCCAAGCTTCAACATCTAGAAACAAAGGTGTTGTTAAAATAAAGATAAATTCATCACTTTGACACAGACTGGCTGTTTCATAGCATCAGTAGATTAACTGTTTGAGTTGCTTTTTTCCATCAATATAACCTGCAATATATTCCATGACTTTTTCAAATGAGAAAAACAAAAACTACAACATCATCAATTTAATAAAGAATCACTACATAAACTTTTCAGTGAATTACTTTCTATTTCCTCTACTTTCTATTTTCTATGTCAGTGTCTAACTCAGTCAATGTCTTCCAGTCAGTGTGAGATAGCCAGACTAATGTTAGTCTGCAGACTAATGTTAGTCTGCAGACTAAACTATAGGATCCATCGGCTATAGATACATTTATTCTGACTGGGAAATGACCAGTGGAACGTCTTCCTGCAGATAGAAAACTGCTGGTTTTAGCAGCTAAATGCTGCACAGGGAGGCATTTTAATGCATGTCTCTGTGGGAGTGGGGAGTACCAATATGGCGGCCGGTGGCTTCACTTTTTGTGAATAAATAGAGAGCAGAACATGCAGCAAACATGAACCGATTCGCTTCCGTTCGGATTCTCACCGCTTCCATGTTTCTGTCCAGATGTGGACGTTCCCCATCCGGACGAGAAGTCCATCATCACCTACGTCTCCTCGCTGTACGACGCCATGCCCAGGGTGCCGGACGTCCAGGACGGGATAAGAGCCAATGTGAGTTCACAACTCACCAGTGGGCTAAATTTTTTTATTTTAATAACACTTTCAGATTTCAAAATGATAACCTCCTGAAGGAGGATCAAAGCCTCATTAACCGTCACTAGTCTTTGATCTAACAGACAGAAAATGGACGCTAATGGCGTCTTCTCTGTCGTATTTTTGTATTTTCCGTTCTGACGTCGTCACTGTGACCTTCTGTGGTTCAGGAGCTGGAGCTGCGCTGGCAGGAGTACTACGAGGTGGTCAGCATGCTGCTCCAGTGGATCAGACACCACATCCTGGTCTTCGAGGAGAGGAAGTTCCCCAACAGCTACGAGGAGATCGAGGTGCCTGGAGCTTCAGCCGTAATGCAGACGCCGCAGAGGAGCCGTCGCTGACCCCGCCTCTCTGTGCTCTCGCCCTCAGGTTCTCTGGCGTCAGTTCCTGAAGTTTAAGGAAACCGAGCTTCCGGCCAAAGAGGCCGACAAGAATCGCTCCAAACACATCTTCCAGTCGTTTGAGGTGAGCTTCCCTGCGTTAGATTCGCAGAGCGGCCGGGAGCCGGACTCACGCAGATCTCCCTCCGCAGGGCGCCGTCCAGGCCGGGCAGGTCAAGGTGCCTCCTGGTTACCATCCGTTTGACGTGGAGAAGGAGTGGGGGCGGCTGCACGTGGCCATCCTGGAGCGAGAGCGCCTCCTTCGGATCGAGTTTGAGAGGTGAGGGGACTGAGCTCATCACATGATCGGTTACCAAGCAGAAAACCGCAGTGTTCCAGTGGGACCATGACTCATCGGCTGATGATGCCGTCCGCTCACATCAAAAGCTGTTTGTTTTGTTGGGCAGGAAGTGAAAAATCAAATAAAAAAAAAAAAACCTCATGACAGCCGTTTAATCGCCATGGAGACGGCACTCACAAACTGGCTCATAACCCCCCATCACATGGCAGTCAGGGCGTAGCTCCCAGCCGTGTGGCTTCAGCTGCTCACTAGGCTGAGCTGCAGTTTAGATCCACGCCATGGCGTTCCTTCATCAGGGCTACCTTTACGTGTTCCACAGGAGGACGGAGTGAGTGCCGCCGCCTTTCCTCTCCTCCTCATCTGATGCCTCCTGACCTCTTCTCCTCGTTGCAGGTTGGAGCGACTTCAGAGGATCGTCAGTAAGGTCCAGATGGAGTCGGGGGTGTGCGAGGAGCAGCTCAACCAGGTGGAGACGCTGCTGCAGACGGTGAGAATCCTCCGCATCACCGTCCTCCTTTAGAACGCAGCCTTCCCTCCTCAGCAGAAAGTCCTGCTGCTGCTGCAGTGCCTCATCTGAACTCTAGGGGGCAGCAGAACGTAACCTGAGAGGAAGGTTCAAATAAAAACTGGAGGCAGAAATGATTTTCTTTTAAATTAAAAACAAAACTGGATGATTTTTGTTTAAAAATCCGAAATATATAGATTTTTTTTTTTCTTATTTTCAGTGTCAAAAAGGGATTTAGAAAAATTGAAAATTATTTAATTTTCATTCTCTATTTTAAAAAAGGAAAACTAGATTAACTTTAAAATGAAAAATGTTTATATTCTGAGACGGGAAGCAATCACTGGCAGAATTACAATAATTTAGTTTAGAGAAGAAACAAACATTTAAAATAAAAAAATAACAAAAAAAAAGAAACATGGCAGCCGAATGAATTGTGGTCATGAAAAATAATCCACGAGGAAACTGAACACCAAAGTTTTTAGTTTCAAAATTACAACATTTTAAATGTGACTCGATCCAGTCTCATTATGTGAGGAAATCATCCTTTTATAGATGATTTTTGTCGTCAGAAATAGAAAATAAAAAAAATTAACTCTTTTATTGCTGAAACTAAAGAAAAGTTTTGTATTTGGATTCTAAACAAAACAATCTGTGTGTCATTCATTCATTAATTTAAAGCCAATGATAAAAAAATTAGAATTTTTTTCCCAGAAGTTTGTTTAGAATAGAAAAACAAGAAAAGTTCTTGTTTAATTTAACATTTAAATACTATTTTACAGAAATCAGATAACCAGCACATGACATTGCTGTGCAGCTTTAATATATTTATTGCCCAAACAGGGGTGGTAAACATCTTATTTAATTCAGACTGTCATCTATTGCTGATGAACATGCGCCCCCTACTGGCTGTGTGTTAGAACAACAGATAAAAGTGAATGGAGCTCATATCATGGTTGAATAGATAATTCTGCACATATATGGAATACATTCAACATAACTTCCATTGAAATATAAAAGTTTATTAACAGAAATCATTTAGCTCCAAGTCAAACATATTTCATTTTATTTTTTACATTTTATTTCATTTTATTTAAAAACTAAAAACTAGTAAAACTTAACTAAACTACTAAGTAGAAAAAAGATGGTTGAAAACCAGACGATGCAATCAGATCACACTTTAGGATGGATTTAATGTTTGAGAATGTTTGAGTAATAATTCTTAAGTCGTTTTTGTAGAGTTTGTTGTATTTCTCATTAGAAAAATTCATGAGCTGAAATATATTACATGTTATTTCAGGGTTTCCACGGTCATTAAAATTCATTCAATTATTATTTTTTCAATTAAGGCCTTAATTGGCATTAAAGTCATTAAATGTGATTATCGTGGCATTGAAAATGCTTTATTTAAAAAAAAAATACGTTTATAAAAACAATTTCATCAGATATATAATATATAACTGGTTAAAGTCCGATTGATCATAAAGCTGTATGTTCGGAAAAGAAGCTCGAGGAGGAGAAGAAGCTAAAGAAGTGGCTGGAAAACGAGGAATGTGTGTGTGTGTGTGTGTGTCTATATATATATATATATATATATATATATATATATATAATATTGCATGGATTATCAGATATGTAAGATTTAATTACCAAAACAATGTAATAAATCCATGTATATCACATGTACATCATCAATTTAGCACTTTTGGCTCATCTGTATTATTCAATGTGATGTGATGTCATGTGATGATCTGTGAGAGTTTAAACAGCAGGATCAGTGTTTTCTGCTTTAGGGATCCTGATTGGAGGAGTTCTGATCAATGAATCGAGCCACATTCAGCATATTTGTAATTTATTTAGACGCTGATGTTTTTTGTTTTTTGACCTTTAGACCAAAGCCTATCCCAAACCTTTCAGCATGTTTGTTTTCTGTCAGGTTTCCTTTCCACAGCCTTAGAAACATGCATGATGGTTGATTGTGAGTCTGGAGGATCTTCCTGTTTCCTGCAGGATGTGAGGATGATGAGCGCCGGCAAACCTGCTCAGCACACGGCAGAGGTGGAGGCCGACCTGGAGAAAGCAGAGGGAATGATCCGCTTCCTCTTCGATGACGTTCAGCGGCTGAAAGATGGACGCCACCTGCAGGCGGAACAGATGTACCGCAGGTAGAGAACGACGCTAATTATCACAGGAGTTTCACAGAAGTTCTTATGGACCGGAAAACGAGGTGGCTGGATGGAGAATTTCTTTTATTTGTTCCAACATTTATCTTTATTTCTTTTCCTTTAGAGTTTATCGTCTCCATGAGAGACTCGTAAACGTCCGCAGTGAATATAACCTGCGGCTGAAGTCGGGTGTGACCACCTCCCAGATCCCCATGACCCAGATCCCCATGACCCAGATCCCCATGACCCAGATCCCCATCACCCAGGTCCCCATCACCCGGGTCTCCATGACCACCGGCCTGAAGGAGTCCTCCAGCAGGCGACCAGAGCTGGATGAGGTCACCCTGCGCTACGTCCATGACCTGCTGGGCTGGGTGGAGGAGAACCAGCGGCGCGTGGATGAAGGCGAGTGGGGCTCCGACCTGCCCAACGTGGAGGCGCAGCTGGGCAGCCACCGCGGCCTGCACCAGTCCGTGGAGGAGTTCCGCTCCAAGATCGAACGGGCGAAGGCCGATGAGGTAAGATGGACAGCAAACACCTTCCTCAGAGTGAGAGGAAGCGAGGCTGAATCCTGTTTCTGATGTTCTCCAGAGTCAGATTTCTCCCGCCAGTAAAGCTGCGTACCGGGATTATCTGGGGAAACTGGAGCTGCAGTACGGAAAGCTGCTGGTGAGTAACGGAGCGAACGCTTCCCGGGGAACTGTCCCAGAGAAATAAGGGTTTGGTTTCTCTGCAGAACGCCTCAAAGGCTCGTCTGCGCTTCCTGGCGGAGCTGCACGCCTTCGTCAGCGCCGCCACCAAGGAGCTGATGTGGCTCAACGAGAAAGAGGAGGAGGAGGTCAACTTCGACTGGAGCGAGCGGAACACCAACATGGCCTCCAAGAAGGAAAGCTACTCGGTGCGGTAAAACATGTCGTCTTTGTGGCTGCGAAGGTTTCTGTTGGTTCCTGCAGCGCGGCGGGGGGGGGGGCTGACCCCAGCTGACCCCGCCTGACGTGTTCCTCCTCTGCTGCAGGGTTTGATGAGGGAACTGGAGCTCCGGGAGAAGAAGGTGAACGGAGTTCAGGCCACAGGAGACAAGCTGCTGCGGGACGGACACCCCGCCAGGCAGACCATCGAGGTGAGACGGTCTGCGCCGCTGTGGTCTACAGACTCCTCCTCCTGTTGTAGAAATGTTCCCTGAAACATGGACTCCTCCTCCTCCTCAGGCCTTCACGGCGGCGCTGCAGACTCAGTGGAGTTGGCTCCTCCAGCTGTGCTGCTGCATCGAGACGCACCTGAAGGAGAACACAGCCTACTTCCAGGTACGACCTCTGACCTACGGTGGGAAGAGGAGCCGGGATGAAGAGTCGCGACCCGGAACAGGAAGTCAAGTCACTGAAAGCTCAGACGTCGTCTTCAGGTCTGAACCTGTTTGGTTTTTTTTTTTATGCAGTTTTTTGCTGATGTGAGAGAGGCTGAGGAGAGGATGAAGAAGATGCAGGAAGTGATGAAGAGGAAGTACACCTGCGACCGCTCCGTCACCGTGACGCGGCTGGAGGATCTGCTGCAGGACGCCGCTGTGAGTTCATCGTTTTTAAGCTGTTCAGCTGCATCACAGTTTCATTACTGTTTGGATGCTGGAACGTACGGAGCTCAGTTTGGGCCAAAAATATTCCTCAAAAATACTTTCTTTTTCAAAACAGAAGAAAAAGTGAAACTAAATAATTATTTGGAAAATAAACTGATTTCATACTACACATAAAAAAATGGATAAAAGAAAAAGATAAAAAAAAAAGATTTAAAGTTAAAAAAAAAACCTTTAAAGGAAAAGTTCATTCATAAAGGAATAATCAATGGATCATTATTTATACCTAAAACTAATACGTTGGCAGTGATGTAATGAATTTAGCGTTAATTAGTAAAATAAATAAAAACAATAATTTTCGTGGCGATCACTGAGTCTGGGAGCGGCCATTTTTGCCCAAATATAGTAGCCCCTCCCTCCTGCCATCTTCCAGCAGTGATCGCCAACTTGAAGAGGGAGGATTTGCCATCGAACTTCTGGCCAGAGAAAAAACACGTAATAGGAAAAAAAAAGAGGGGCGTGAAGGAAGCCATCTTTGTTAAGAAAGAAAAACCAGCCTTAAACAGAGGGTGGGGGGGTGGAGTCAGATTTCAGTTTTCAAAAACCTTCAATTCAGCGATAGAGTTGATTCCTTCCCGCCAGTGTTGT
>NW_015150765.1:602673-605068 GCF_000732505.1 Cyprinodon variegatus | reverse complement strand
AATCTCAGAATTCTGAGATTTTTTTTTCCCATACTAAACTGAAATAAAATTTAAAACTCAGTTAATTTTTTTTTTCCCACTGGCCCTAATCCTCTTCCGTACCTTTTAGATTCCCTCCATGGCGCAGATAAAATAAATAGTTTTATGTGAACAAATATGGAAGTAATTTAATAAAAGTAAGTAAATTAATCACTATTATATTGATCATTTATTACAGCAGATGTGAATTTTATTTATACTTTGCTTCTCCTTTTTAGCGCAGCTTTGTGGTAAAACCTAACCTCTGTGTAAAATACAGTAATGTGTATTTGACTTATGGGTCCCTCTAATATTTATTTAGCATTTAGATTGTTTCTTATATGTTAGCGTTGCATATTCATACAAAAATATCTGGTGTTATAAAAACATTAATAAACATTTTTGCTCTTGCAAGAGTTGTCATAAAATACAACTTTATTCTTGTAATTTTATAACAATTTATAAATATGTTGCTCAAAAACATGAGCTGAGGCAGAGGACGCCAAACAGATGAGGGAGGGGTTTCCATAGTGAGGCCCCAGGGCCCAAAATGGCCCCTGGGAGGAATTTATAGGGTTTTCCTGTCTGATGCTGAAGCACATTAAATGATAAATATTAGGGAGACTTTAAAAGGAAAGAGCAAAAATGAAAAGCTTAAACTTTAACCGTTTAAACTCAAACTGGACTGTTGGTTTTAAACAGTTTTTTTTAAATCTGCCACCTGAATTATTCGACTGTTCAGCTCCTCAAACTTGGCTGAAAAAATCATCTGGAGACTGAAAAACATAAACGCGCTAAAATTTAAATACCTGGGAGATTATATGAGAGCGTAATTATTTAATTAGATTATTTTATTTTTATTATTGATGTTTTTTTCCTGTACAGAATAGACTGTTTTGCTATTTTATGATTTTAGTTTGTTGTCCAGCAGGTAGAAATATTTAGAAAAAATTCAAATTACAATAGTTTTTGCATTTTCATCTTTTTTCCCCATTAAGAAATTTATTTACAAAACTGGTGTTTAGAAAACAAACAATCATTTATAAAACTAACAATGTGTCACAGAAAGAAGCTGATCAGGTTATCCTGTTAGCAGCTAGCTGCTACGTTAGCTAAAAAGATGGCTGCTGATTGATTGTGCAGAAGTCGGTTTAACCTCCAGCTGGTCTCCTTCAGGCTGGACGGGAACCTGCAGAGGCTGCAGACCACCTGGCAGACCATGTCTGTGGACCTGAAGAGTCTGTTATCCTGGCAGTACCTGATGAGAGACATCCACATCATCAACTCCTGGAACATCACCATGGTAACCGCAACGCACACGGCCCCACACAGACATGGAGCGTCTCAGGAGGCGTTCGCTGGCCCCAGTTATTACAGGAAGAAACTTTGGACTTTTCCTGTGAGAAGTCATTAAATTGTGATTAAATCTCGTTAACTGAGACGTGGATTAAATTGTTGGATGTCCACATTTGAACTTTATTGATAAAGCAAGTTTAAACCAGAAGCAAGAGTAGAAGAGAAGAAAGAATCCAATTTAAAGCCAATCAAATCACTAAAAGCAGAAATAAAAGCACCAATTGGTCTGGGCTCAATTTTTATTGTTAAAAAGATTTTTTTTATAAAAATAAAAAAATTGTTTTCAAAAAATTCAAAAAAATAAATGTCAAAGTTCTAAAAAACCTTTTTTGATTAACACCTTTTTCCAGATATTCTGGATTTTTTTTTCATTTACCAAAGATGTTTTGCTTTGCTTCTTTTTATTGAAGCCGTTTGGAGGCGGAGCTTCAGTTCTGGCTCCTCCCCGGTTCTCTGACCCAGGCTCAGACTGGTCCTCTGTGATCCTGGGCATCTGCCCGGTGGGCCGGTAGGCCTACTGATTTCAGCGTGCGAGGACCGGCCCTCCTTAAATCATACCGGCCCCTAAGCTCCTTCCTGTGACAGTAAATAAGTCAAGCAGTAATCCAATGTTAACTACCTAAATGATGCAGTATATATAGCCCTTCCTAGTGACAGTTGGCATATGGTGTCATTTTCTATTTCTTCAAACTGTAAAATCCTTGCAACAAACTAAATTATAATAAAACTAAATGTTTTCTTTAAACCAATCTACGATGTTCCTCTTATATTTGGCGAATTTATGTTCGATAATTTTACAAAAATATGTTGCGGTGAATGATGGGGTTTAGCATCTAAAGGCTAAAGTTTCCTGTCTTACCTGCATTGTTGTCAGGTTGGGATGTTTAGCATCAGTAGAGCTGCTGGTTTCATTGATTTCAGTCTGTTGACTAAAGGAAACATTTACCCAGAGATGGCAAAGTACTCACTTTCCGTACTTGAGTAAAAGTACAGATACTTGTGTTAAAAAATACTCTGGTAA
>NW_015150765.1:599724-602033 GCF_000732505.1 Cyprinodon variegatus | reverse complement strand
CACCCATTAATGACGTCATTGAAGAGCACTCATTAGAATACACATTACAACAAAAAATGTAAGGAGTAGAAGTAAAAAGTCGCCATAAAAATAAGTAGTAAAGTAAAAATATCAGAAAAATCTACTTGAGTACAGTAACTAAGTATTTGTACTTCGTTACTTCCCATCTCTGCTGGCTGCACATCGCGATTCACACTCCATTCCAGTAGGTGGTGGTAATTCCCGTCCAGAAACAGAAGAAGAAGAACTTCTTCTTCAACTATAAACAACAATTGAAATCTTCTCCACGGAACATTTTAAATAATGACACCGAAGTACAGCAATAATTATAAAGCATAACTTTCTGAATGTGACGGGCGCCGCCATTTTGATTTGCTTGATTCCCTTCTTCTTCGTTTTCTTCTTCTTGTGTTTTATGGCGGTTGGCAAACAACTTTTGGTGCATTACCGCCACCAACTGCTTGATTTCCTCCTTTAATGCTGGCAGTAATACCACAGATCGTCACTAGGAGGCGAGGAGGCGAGATAGTGTGATGTGTAAACGGTCGTCAGAACCGAGCTGGGCCTGGTTAACTGATCCGAGCTCGGACCGGTCTCGGCATGGATCGGTTTTTAGAGGGTAGTGTAAATGGGGTAATGGTGTTTACATTATTCCGTTTCATTTCCCACATGTAGTCACACCGCTCAGCTTTCATGGATTCTTTATTGTATTGTTTTATGTTTGTGTTTTTGCATCACTCGGGCTGATGTTGTAGACCTAGTATGTGTGAGCGGCTGTCATGGACGTTACGCAGCAGCAGCCACTGTGGCGTCCATGTTAATAACCAAAGCCAGTTAAACCGCATTCTAGAAGTCTTGGTGATGCTTTAAGATAGATGAGTTAATGTATTCGTGTTGTTTCATATTTGAGACGGTGTAGATGAGAAAAACACCCGCTCTGACCTTTCCTCTAACCTCTCCGGTCCAGTTTAAGACTCTGCGGGTGGACGAGTACCGGCTGGCTCTGAGGAACCTGGAGCAGCACTACCAGGACTTCCTGAGGGACAGCCAGGACTCCCAGATGTTCGGGGCGGAGGACCGAATGCAGGTGGAGTCCAACTACAACCGCGCCAACCAGCACTACCAGACCATGGTCAGCTCTGCAGAGCAAGGTTGGTTCTGTTCGGGTCCGGCTGCTCACCCCCCCACCTCATCTCATTATTTCTGTTTTTGACACCATGTGATCAGTGAGTGAAATGATTGTCGGGTTCCCGTTGCAGGCTTCGCGCCGCCCAGAGCAGGTAAGGAACCGGGTCTACGGCGGCAGCTTGTGATTGGCTGAGTGGGACTGAGTGTGCTTTGTTTTTAACCATCCTCTCTAAACCATCCTAACCGCTCTGATCGTGTGTCTGTGCATGTTTGAGAATCTTAACTGAAGGAGAAATGCTTCTGAATTCTCCTAACCTGTCATTAATTAACCCCGAATGATTTAATGAGTGGAGCAAATGATGGAGGCTCTGATCCGAGTGTAGGTCTCACCTGCGGACGGCAGGAAGCTCTTTGATTCATTTATTGTCGGTTTCTAATGTGACGCCTACTTAAGACGCGGCGGGACGTTCAAACAGATCCTGATCAGTTCCTGAATCAGTCAGAAAGGATCCGGCATCATCGACTGGATCCGCTCCTGCTGCAGGCAGCTCACTGTCTGAAGCTCAGGGAGGAGAAGCTTCAGCAACTGGGAAACTGGTTCTGGGATGTCTGTATGGGGGGAATTTTGTTCCATTATTGTTGCAAACAATATGTTTTAAAAAATTGCAATCCAGAATTTTAACTTGAAAAAACTTCTCAATCAATAAAGATTTTATATTAGATATTTCATATTTTTTAATATATTTTATATTTTCAAATTGTATTTTTTATATATTTTATATTATATATTTCATATTTTTCAGTACATTTTCTAATTTTATTTTTTTTATATATTTTACATTTCTTAATATATCCTATATATTCAAATTTTTATATATATTTTTTTTATATTATGTATTTTATTTTTTTAAATATATTTTATATTTTAAAATGTTGTTTTTTCAAATATGTTTTTTCATAAAGTTTTCCAAATTGCGTTCTTATGTCTTTACTTCGCAGTCGACCAATATGATGTTTTCGCTGTCGTCCAGCTGGCCAATAGAAATGCGTCTTTGCTCCTCAATTGCCGCCCCCAGAATTGAAGAACATGTGATCTGAAAAGAATGAAATACATAAAGCTTAATCAGAAAAATGGAATAAAAAAAAAGTAAAAAATAAAAAGAATAATAATTTGAAAAAAT
>NW_015150765.1:595780-598158 GCF_000732505.1 Cyprinodon variegatus | reverse complement strand
GGCAGTGTGCTACGAGGAAATGGGATTTTAAGACAGTTCCAAAAGAGCAAAGATGCATTTTTTTGCTCTAAGAGGGAATCTGATCAATTAATAAACTGATTTACATTATTGGAGACCTTCTGCTCCAATGCTACGTTCAGACCGATGCAGCAGGAGCAGCAAAAACGCGCGTGCTGCTTCATTTCTGATGCTTCTACAGTTTAGTTCTGACGTGCAGCTGAAGCATCTCTGCTGCTCTGTGGGCGGAGCTACCCTATCCTATCCTTTCTTTGCCTGGAACAATGGCAGCTATATTTACTGTGATCAGCGGGTAAAAAGTAGTTTGAGTACACTTCATTTAAGAAACTTTTTAATTATTCCTAGATCGTTTTTCTAGTGAGAATAGATTTACCCACCGACCTTCCCTCCCTGCCGACCGTCTGGGATTCTCTGAGCAGTGAACTTGTTTTCCAGGCTGAAGACTGTCGACGTGGTGATCCGGAACACTAACGATGCTGAGGACTCGCTGAAGAACTACGAGACCCGTCTGCGGGACGTCAGCAAGGTTCCTGCCGATGAGAAGGAGGTGGAGGAGCGGCGCAGCCAGCTGAAGGTAGCCGTCGGCTGGCTGAGGAACGCCGTCTGTTCACGCCTCCCAATGACCGCCTCCCTCTCTTCCCTGAGCAGGCGATGCGGACTGAAGCCGAGGCCGACCAGGCCGTCTTCGACCGGCTGCAGGACGAGCTCCGCAGGGCGACGGCCATCAGCGACAAGATGAGCAGGATCCACGGCGAGCGCGACGGCGAGCTGGATCACTACCGGCAGCTGGTGAGCGGCCTCCTGGAGCGCTGGCAGGCTCTGTTCGCTCAGATCGACCTGCGGCTGCGGGAACTGGACCTCCTGGGGCGCCGGATGAGGAGCTACAGGGAGAGCTACGAGTGGCTGATCCGATGGCTGGGAGAGGCGCGGCAGCGGCAGGAGAAGATCCAGTCTGTGCCCATCGGAGACGGGAAGGCTCTCAGGGAGCAGCTGGCAGAGGAGAAGGTAGTGAGCTTACCTAACTGACGGCCTGTGATGTTCTGTGGAGGTCCGATCGGAGCCTAACGTCAGTCTGTTGGTTCTTCCAGAAACTCTTGGAGGAAATTGAGAAAAATGAAAAAGAAGTCCAAAGCTGTCAGAAAAATGCCAAAGCGTACATCGATTCAGTGAAGGTAACAGCTGAGAGCTGCAGGTTTCCATGGGAACCAGGGTTCTTTCAGGTTCTGACGGGTTTGGACTCTGTGTTCTGAAGGATTACGAGCTGCTGGTCCTGACCTACCGAGCTCTGCAGGATCCCATGGCTTCTCCTCTGAAGAAACCCAGGATGGAGTGTGCTTCAGACGACATCATCCAGGAGGTTCGCAACCCCTCCTCCAGCTGCACCCTTCACACCTGCGCTGCAGTGGCCGCCATACCTCCTCCTCATCCTCCTCATCCTCATTCCAGTTACCACATAAACTGATCTTTACTGACGATTTGAATTTGATTTTAATGCTTTATGTTCCCACAGATTGAATAAATGGGAACTTTAGACAAACAGTAAAAAATAAAAAGAATAATAATTTGAAAAAATGAACTTACGTGAAAACAGATACGTTTTTCATTTCTAGACTGCTTTTTTTTTTTTTTTTTTTTTTTCCAGTGACAGAAAATGTTCTTTGCAACAATAATGGAAAAAAATGACTCCATAATCTTAGGGCCTAAAATGTAGAAATGAACAAAAATACTGAAACTGATGAGAGATTAAATGTTTTCCTCGGTCCTTTCTGGAAGGTCAAATCGTTGCTTTTGTTCCTGATGGATCCGATGTGTTTTCTCCAACCAGGCGAGCAGGACGAGTCGGTGTGTAAGACCTACCTGACAAAGATCAAAGACCTCCGTTTGAGGCTGGAGGGCTGCGAGAACCGTACGGTGACGCGTCTGCGGCAGCCGCTGGACAAGGAACCGCTGAAAGCCTGCGCCGCCAAGACCACGGAGCAGATGGTATCAGCAGAGCCGAGCAGCAGGTTCTGGAGGATTCTGTTCCTCTCCAACTGTCCTGTTTCTGTGTCTCCATGACAGAAGGTCCAGTCGGAGCTGGAGGGCCTGAAGAAGGACCTCGGCTCCATCGCTGAGAAGACGGAGGAGGTCCTGGCGTCTCCTCAGCAGTCCAGCTCTGCTCCGATGCTGCGCTCCGAGCTGGACGTCACCCTGAAGAAGATGGAGCACGTCTACGGACTGTCCACCGTCTACCTGGACAAGTTAGTGCTTCTTTAACCCCTTCAGTCCAGAAGGTCTTAGGAGCAAATTCCACCTGAAATTACATGTGAATTAATTTAAGAGCAGCTCCCAAACTATACATTAGAAATACAATAGTTAGT
>NW_015150765.1:591537-593624 GCF_000732505.1 Cyprinodon variegatus | reverse complement strand
ATGGATGGATGGATGGATGGATGTATGGATGGATGGATGGATGCATGGATGGATGATGGATGGATGGATGGATGGACTGTAGTTGTTGTTCGGCCGTCGGTGGATCACCACCTTCTGCTGATTTGGGTTCAAAGATCAGAAGCTTCTTCTGAGGCGATGAGCAGGAGAACCGGTCTGATCCGGATCTCTAACCCGCCGTCTGTCTCTGCCTGTCTGCAGTATGTGACCCTGAGAACCCGCTACAGCGAGCTGATGACGCTCACCAACCAGTACATCAGGTTCATCACAGACACGCAGCGCCGCCTGGAGGACGACGAGGTGAGTCCGCCGCCGCCCGCCGCGCTCTTCTTCTTCCTCCTCCTCACGTAGGAGACAGGAAACGGTCTGCAGACGGTGATGAAGCAAAAACACCTTCATCCTGTTTTTCATCCCTGCTGCAGTAAAACCCGACGTCCTTCATTTAAAGCATGAAACCCAGTCAGGAACCAGGAAACCCAGTTTAATTTAGCTCCACCTGCTGGTCAGGAGGCTTCCCTCCTGCTTCCTGCCTCTCAGCCATTATTTGACCTTTTTCTTTGTTTCTAACTTTATCTTCTGTTTGGCTCCTCCTCTGAACGACTCGCATGGTGAAAACGTTCACATGAGTTTACCCCAAAGCTTCCAGGTATTTACCAACGCGCCCTCCCATCCCTGGCTCATTGCATCACTTCCTGTCTGTGCGAAGGAAGGTTCAAAGGTCTCAGGAATCATTCAGATCCGGCTTTAGTTTCAGCTGTTGGAAATCTCTGAATCAGAATTTCACTCGCGGGTTTTTCAGGAGAAGATTTTTAAACATTCCTACCCTTTCTGTAGCCTTCCCTGCTCCAGCACCAGTTAGCCGCTAAGCGTTAGCCGCTAAGTGTTAGCCGCTAAGCGTTAGCCTGCGTCATCCAGAACCGTGTTGGGTTTATGTCCGAGGTCACCACGCATCAGACTGAGCCTAAAGCTGCTGATTTGAGGGGAAGTTCTGGAGTGTTTTGATGCACCCGTCCCACCGGCTGTGAAGCGATCCCTCAGCATGATGCTACCTCCTCCATGTTTTTCACCTGTTAGGTCAGAAGTCCTCGTTCTGTACAAGCCTCTCAACATTTGTCCCGTCTGTTCAGAGGACGTCTGCTTTGTCCTCGTGGACTGCAGCGTGTTGAGGGTCTGGTTTGGATCCGGACCAGGATGATGTCACGCTGGGTTCTCTGAGGCCGGTGAACCTGGTCCTCCTGGTTGGTCCACTTGGACCCTGATCCTGAACCCAGATCCTAGATAAAGCAGGCCAAACGTTTAGAACTGGGATTAAAAAAGGAAAAAAGTCCAAATTCAAACACGATTAAAGTTTATCTGACCTCCATAACAGCGAATTTATGTTGACCTTTGACCTCAATAATTAACAGGTTGAAGATTTAAATCCTTTTAATCTGATGCTTGAACCTGGAGGATAATTGGATAAAATCTGTTTAACTGGATGAACATTTTCTGATCTCTCAGGAATATCTTCATCGTTTTTAATTTCCTTCTATAAAATCTGCAGATGTTCTCGCTTTCAGGCTGGAACCAGAACCAGAACCAGAACCAGAACCAGACCGTGAGGTTTGACTTTCTCCAACACTGCCAGCTTTTTACACGTTTTTACATTCGCTCACTGATGAATTCTGCTGGTTGTGGTTGAAGCTCACAGAGCCAGACCTCAGATGAATCATTCACACATCTGGATGCAGCAGAATTCACAGAAACATTTTATTTCTGCTAATCTGCAGCTAAATAAGGACTAAATAAGTCTTTTTTTTCTTCTTTTTACAATTAAAGAAGAGAATAAATGAGAACCGGCGTTCAGCAGAAACTTCCCAATAAATTATACGAACAGAGATAAACTAAATGAGATCGACACAAAGCAGTACTGATGATTAATTAAATCTCAGATTTAAATCTATAAACATTTGATAGATTAAAACTTTCTTTAAATCTAAACGAATAAAGTCTGAGATTAAAGATTTAGATTTAAGATGGATGATGGATGGATGATGGATGGATGGATGATGGATGGATGGATGATGGAT
>NW_015150765.1:575606-590935 GCF_000732505.1 Cyprinodon variegatus | reverse complement strand
TTTCTATTTAGCTTTTTGCTCCTAAATCTTAGAACTAAAATTGAGGTCAGAAAGGTGACGTTTTTAACCTTTGACCTTCATCCGTTCCTGACCTTTGACTCCATCTTGTTGGCGTTCCCTCCTGAACGATTTCCAGACCCTGAACCTTCCTGTTCCTCCTCAGCTTCATCTCCCACCTGCTGCATTCATGTCCTCAGTCAGTGTGGGATTTTTTTATTTCGTCTCTTTGCTGCATCACTTTTGCTCCAAAACCTTTTTTTTTGTTGTGATCCTCCTTTCAGACTGATGGATGTTTTCTAGATGTTTCTATGTTTGCATGCTGCTGAGTTCTTCCTCACAATTTCCTCTTTATTATTTTACTCTTTCAAAGGTTGATTTAAAGATTTAAGAAAGATTTAAAGATTGAATAAACTAAAAGACAAAGATTTCTCTTTATATAAACGAGCTGTGAGACGTTTGCTTCATGTGAAACCAGCAATAAATGAAACCAGTTTCTGTTTTTCTACCCAATGGAGGCTGACTGGAAATTTACTAAAAAAACAAACATAAATGAAAGAGGATATATTTCTGGGCTGCTTACAAACTTTTATATTAAAATAAATCCTCTCAGAATTAAAGATGGTTTTTATTATGAGTTTAATTTTTATACAACTTAATATTTGTATTAATCTAAGCAAATGATTAAATCCATCTCAAGTTTTGAATTTTCAAACATAGAATTTTACTTGTTTTACTCATTTCAATGTTTTTGATATTTTCCTGAATCCAGAAAGCGTAAAATTATTACATTTACTGCAGGTTAAAGTCCTTTAATATTAAAATGTCAATTAAGATTATTTTATTTATCTGAATTGTAAAATAACTGGGATAAAGAAATAATAGGATGGAAATTATCAAAACAGGATTTCATCATTTTTTTTTTTATTGTTACCAGATTCCTGGATTGATTTAAATCCAGGAATCTGGTAACAATAAGAAAAAAAAAAACTCTGGAAAAAAATGTAAAATATTAAACATCATTAAATAATATTTTAACTCATAGACTGAAATAAAAGCACCGCTGTTCTTTTTAATTACAGTGGAAACCAATTAAAGCTACATGCATATAGAAATACTTATTCCAGTATTTCTCTCTCTGAATGTGTATTTCTCTTTTATTGTATTACAGTGTAAGTTATTTATACAAAAATAAATATATCTTTAAATAAATAATACTTAAGATAAATCATTAATGAATAAAATAATTCCTCTTGAGGTAAATAGATTAATCTTGATAAATAAATATATATTGCAATAATTAAATCATATATAATCTAGAAGTAGATAAAGCCAAAATAAATGAGTTTTTATTAAATATGGAATCTTATTATTTGAACATTTGATAACCATCAATAACAGTTTTTTTATTTAGTTTTTAATAAACTGCTTCCATAATTGATGCCTTTAACATTCAGTATAGCTCCTGTCTCACCTTGGCGGTTTAGACCAGCGAATGCCTGAAGTATGAAACATCAGAACGCCGGCATACGTTTGATAAGTTATGTTTTGTTTAAGTTATGAAGACGCTGAAACACGACATACGGCGAGAACGTCCCGATCTATGCCAACGTACGCTTATACTCGAGCTTCTACAGAAACTATGAGTAATGGAAGGCGGCTCACAGGAGGAAACCGTTAGTTCTCCTCCAGACTTCATCCCCATCATAAGGCCTGGTTATCGTCCCTCAGCAGCGTGTTGCAGATATTTTTGATTTCTGCCCAATATTGAAGCGTGGTCTGCGCCGTGTTATTCCACGCCACAACGCCAGAGGGCCAATCAGGAAGTAGCTGTGGGTCTAGATACGGCCGAGGCGGTGAGGAAGTGGGGACGACAACGGAGGGACATGAGGGCCAAAAAGAGCGGGGATCCAGGTGGAAAAAGGGTCCCAGCGTTCTGGCGCACCTCGCTCTGCGAGCTGCTCCATCTTCACCAGTCGTTTTCCAATATGGCGGTCAGACAAACAAAACAAGCCGGTAAGGAACCAAACAGGAAATACGCATAGAGTAGAGCGGATGTAGATCTGACCAATCAGAGGCCTCCTGTCTGCGGTCAACTATAATTTTTTAGAGGTGCAGCAGAGTGACTGCGGAAGGGGGCGGGGCATATCTGCATTAACTGCGACGCATGCAGACGACCTGGTTTGTGAGCATAAACCAGCCTATAGGGCAGCTAGGTTAATACTGCGATCAAAGAAATCTTTTTATGCAGACCAGGCGCCTGCAGGCGCATCGCTGCTCCTGTGGGGGGCAGCGATGTTCCTGAGAGAAGCAGCTTTAACTGACGCTTCGTAATGCCGTTACGCTGCCGTGCGTGATGCATTAGTTAGGCTGTCGTCAGACATAAGTTCTGAATGTTTTAGGAGATTCTGGGATGTCGGGCATAAGCTGGCTAAATCGTCATGGTGTGAAAGGGCCCTAAAACTCTAACTCCCAGCATGCTTTAGGTTATCTTCTGACCTGATCTAACAGCTCTAACCAGCTCTCCCGCTTTGCTTCCTCCAAAACAGAAAGCTTCAGAAAAACTAAAAGAAGAAGAAAGAAGAAAACTGGCAGAGGTTCAGGCTGAGCTGGAAAAGCAGAAGCAGCTGGCCGAGGCGCAGGCGAAGTCCGTGGCCAAAGCAGAGCAGGAGGCCCAAGAGCTGAAGCTGAAGATGAAGGAGGAGGCGGACAGGAGGCAGGATGTGGCCGTGGACTCGGAGAAGCAGAAGCAGAACATCCAGCAGGAGCTGCAGCAGCTGAGGAGCCTCTCTGAGCAGGAGATCAAGTCCAAGAGTCAGCAGCTCAAGGAGGCGTTGGACAGTCGGACCAAGATCGAGGAGGAGATCCACATCATCCGGATCCAGCTGGAAACGACGATGAAGCAGAAAAGCACGGCCGAGTCCGAGTTACAGAACCTCCGAGACAAAGCGGCTGAGGCGGAGAAGCTCCGGAAAGCCGCTCAGGACGAGGCGGAGAGGCTCCGCAAGCAGGTCGCAGAGGAGACCCAGAGGAAGAAAAACGCTGAAGATGAGCTGAAGCGTAAAGCTGAAGCCGAGAAGGAAGCGGCCAAGCAGAAGCAGAAAGCTCTGGAAGAGCTGCAGAAGTTTAAAATGCAGGCCGAGGAAGCAGAGAGGCGCGTGAAGCAGGCCGAGGAGGAGAAGCTGAGGCAGATCAAGGTGGTGGAGGAGGTGGCGCAGCAGAGCGCCGCCACCCACTTGCAGTCCGAAGCCAGGTCGTACAGCCAAAAGACGACAGAACTGGAGAACTCTCTGAGGAAAGAGCAGGGCACCGTCCTGCAGCTGCAGGAGGAGGCGGAGCGGCTCAGGAGGCAGCAGGAGCAGGCAGAGAAAGCCAGAGAGCTGGCAGAGCAGGAGCTGGAAACATGGAGGCAGAAAGCCAACGAGGCCCTCCGCCTCAGGCTGCAGGCGGAGGAGGAGGCCCAGAAGAAGAGCCAGGCTCAGGAGGAGGCGGAGCGGCAGAAGGTCGAAGCCGAACAAGACGCCAAGAGGAGAACGAAGGCGGAGGAGGCGGCGCTGAAGCAGAAAGAAAACGCTGAAAAAGAGCTGGAGAAGCAGAGGCAGTTCGCAGAGCAGATAGCGCAGCAAAAACTCTCCGCCGAGCAGGAATGCATCCGGCTGAAGTCCGACTTCGACCACGCCGAACAGCAGAGGGCGCTGCTGGACAGTGAGCTCCAGCGTCTGAAGAACGAAGTGAGCGCTGCAGAAAACCAGCGCAAGCAGCTGGAAGAGGAGCTGGCCAAAGTCCGCAGTGAAATGGACGCCCTGCTGCAGATGAAGGTCAAAGCGGAGAAGGAGACGCTGTCCAAGTCGGAAAAGAGCAAGCAGCTCCTGGAGTCCGAAGCTCTGAAGATGAAACAGCTAGCCGAGGAGGCCGCACGGCTCAGAGCGGTCGTGGAAGAGGCAAAGAAGCAGAGGCAGATCGCAGAAGACGAGGCGGCGCAGCAGAGAGCGGAGGCCGAGAAGATCCTCAAGGAAAAGCTGGCCGCCATCAACGAGGCGACGCGATTGAAGACCGAGGCGGAGATCGCCCTGAAAGCCAAGGAGGCGGAGAACGAGAGACTGAAGCGCAAGGCGGAGGAGGAGGCGTATCAGAGGAAGCTCCTGGAGGACCAAGCTGCCCAGCACAAGCAGGAGATAGAGGAGAAGATCACCCAGCTGAAGGGCTCCTCTGACTCCGACATGGAGAGGCAGAAAACTGTGGTGGAGGAAACTCTGAGGCAGAAGAAGGTGGTGGAGGAGGAAATTCACATCATCAGGATCAACTTTGAGAAAGCATCGAAGGAGAAGTCCGACCTGGAGCTGGAGCTGAAGAAACTGAAGGAGGCGGCGGATCAGACGCAGCAGAGCAAACTAAAAGCTGAGGAGGAGGCGGAGAAACTGAAAAAACTGGCAGCAGAGGAGGAGAAGAAGAGAAAGGAAGCCGAGGAGAAGGTGAAGAGAATCGCTGCCGCAGAGGAAGAGGCGGCGCGGCAACGCAAAGCTGCTCAGGAGGAAGTGGAGCGACTCAAAAAGAAGGCGGAGGAAGCCAACAAGCAGAGGGACAACGCCGAGAAGGAGGCGGAGCGGCAGGCGGTACTGGCCAAGGAGGCGGCGCAGAAATGCGGCGCCGCCGAGCAGAAAGCTCAGAATGTTCTCAGCAAGAACAAGGAGGACCTTCTGGCTCAGGAGAAGCTCCGAGATGAATTTGAAAACGCAAAGAAGCTCGCTGAGGCTGCAGAGAAGGACAAAGAGAAGGCGGAGAAAGAGGCAGCGCTGCTTCGACAGAAAGCCGAGGAGGCCGAGAGGCAGAGAAAAGCTGCTGAGGACGAAGCCGCTAAACGAGCCGCCGCTCAACAGGAAGCAGAAAGACTGAGGAAGGAGGCAGAGGAAGAGGCATCGAGGCGAGCCGCCGCCGAGGCAGCGGCGCTGAAGCAGAAGCAGCAGGCGGACGCAGAGATGGCCAAACACAAGAAAGAGGCCGAAAAGGCACTGAAGCAGAAATCCCAGGTGGAGAAGGAACTTTCAGCCGTCAAGCTGCAGCTGGAGGAAACAGACAAGCAGAGAGAAGTGCTGGAGGCGGAGCTTCAGAGAGTCAAAGGAGAAGTCCATGATGCCGTCAAACAGAAAGCTCAGGTGGAGGAAGAGCTTTCCAAAGTAAAGAATCAGATGGATGAGCTCCTCAAAGTCAAACTCAAGATCGAGGAGCAAAACCGTCTCCTCATGCAGAAAGACAAGGACAGCACCCAGAAGTTACTCCAGGAGGAGGCCGAGAAGATGAAGAACCTGGCAGCAGAAGCAGCCCGGCTCTCTGTGGAGGCTGAGGAGGCGGCCAGGCAGAGACAGATGGCGGAGGCAGATTTGGCTGAGCAGAGAGCGCTAGCTGAGAAGATGCTGAAGGAGAAAATGCAGGCCATCCAGGAGGCAACGAGACTGAAGGCTGAAGCAGAGGAGCTCCAGAAACTCAAGGAGCAGGCTCAGGAGAAGGCACAACAACTGCAGCAGGACAAACGCCAGATCCAGCAGCGCCTTGAGAAGGACACAGAGGACTTCCAGAAATCTCTAGAGGTGGAGCGCACCAGGCACCGGGAAGCTTCTGCTGAGGCAGAGAAGCTGAAGCTCAGAGTCAAGGAGCTCAGCGAGGCTCGGTCCAAAGCCGAAGACGAGGCCAAGAAGTTCAAGAAGCAGGCAGAAGAAGCTAAAGGCCGTCTCCAGGACACAGAGATACAGGTGAAGGAAACCGTTGTGCAGAAACTGGAGACTCAGAGGCTGCAGAGCAGCAGGGAAGCTGATGATCTGAAAAAAGCCATAGCGGAGCTGGAGGAAGAGAAGAAGAAGCTGAGGAAAGAGGCCGAGGAGCTTCAGAGGAAGACTCAACAGGTACAGTCAACAGAAGGAACGACACAGTCCGGTTTAACCCTCACGTTAGAATGCTTTAGCGTATTTTATTTATGATCTTATTTTCATAATAGTTAAAAAGTAAATTTCATCTAGTAACCGATTTGGACTAACAAACAGACAGAATAGCAAATCTAAAAGCCTTTACCATCAGCCCATTTTTGGTTTCTCCCAATAGGAAAGCCGTGTCAGTTCCTCACTCAAAGCAGGACTAATGCTACGTTCACACCGAACGCCATCAAAGAAGCTTCTGTTGCTTTATTTCTTAGGCTTTTCCACATTAAGGTCAGACGTCCAGTAAAGTGAGTCCAGATGCTTCTGCTGCTCCTGTGTTCAATGCCAGAGAGCAGCTTTGCTATATTAGCTGTGATCAGCGGGTAAAAAGTAGTTAGAATCTATTTTTAAGTGAGAAATTCCTCCTGAAAACATTATGATCCTGCCTTTGAATATTATTTCGCTATCGGAGGAGCAGGAAACCCTGTACACCGGCGGAGTGCTGTCACTGGGAATCCCCAGCAGCAGCTGGCTCAGGCCCGCTCGCCTCCTGGGGGTTTTCCCCTCCTGTTGATGGCGACTGTTAGCTCTTTTGATGGACGTAATCCAAACTGCAGGCACCAAGAAATAAACGCGAACATATTCTGTCGGCAGGTTTCTACATTTGAAGTCAATTTAGGCGTTAAACTGTTTCAGAGGAGTGATCATAGCGCTCTGCATCAGCAGTGCTGCGTCTGACTCCCTGCCAGCTCCTAGATCAGCTTCTCTGATTGGTTGATGCGGCGCGTCCAGCAGCTAAAGGTCAATTTTTCCAACTCCATCCGTCTGTCCCGCACCTCAAACGCGCAGCAGGATCTTTTGTTGCTCCTTGATGCAGGTCAATTATGTAAACCTGCTGCTTCAATCGCGTGCGGAGTGAACGAAGCATTAGACCCTCAGGGTAGTACTCTGATTTTTTTTACATTGAGCCCTTATAGTAATTAGCTATGAAAGCTACTACTTTTTTAACCAATTTGTTAAATATTTGATCCCTCTCTTTCTGAAAGACGTGCCTATAACTAAGAGGTTATACCCCTTCTCTCCCACAGATGGCGACTGCCCAACAGGAGCAGATTGAGCAACAGAAGGTCCTACTTGAACAAACGTTCCTCTCTGAGAAGGAGCTGCTACTGAAAAGAGAAAAGGCTGTGGAAGAGGAGAAAACAAAGCTGGAGAAACAGTATGAGGAGGAAGTAAAGAAGGCAAAGGCGTTTAAAGATGAACAGGAGCGGCAGCTCACACTCATGGAGGAGGAGAGGAAGAAGCTGCAGGCCATAATGGACGAGGCGGTGAAGAAGCAGAAGGACGCTGAAGCTGAGGTGAAAAACAAAAAGAAGGAGATGGAGGAGCTTGAAAAGAAGAGACTGGAGCAAGAAAAACTCTTGGAAGAGGAGAACAAAAAGCTCAGAGAGAAACTGCAGAGTTTGGAGGTTGCTCCTAAAAAGGGTACGTCCAAAACAAAGGAAATAGAAGTTCAGACTGAACAAGTTCAGGAGGAACAGCTGGGAACCACCAGGAAAGTTCTCAATGGCTCAGTAGAAGTGGACGGGGTGAAAAAAGATGGCGGATCCCCATTTGCATTTGACGGAATGAGAGAGAAGGTTCCTGCAGAGAGACTTCTGGACATTGGTGTCCTGAGCAAGAAGGACATGGACAAACTGAAAAAAGGCAAAGTCACAGTGCAGGAGCTTATGAAGACCGACAAAGTCAGATCGTGTCTCAAAGGCCAGAGCTGCATCGGAGGCATCCTGACTCCATCCAAAGAAAAAACGAGCGTCTACAAAGCCATGACTGAGAACAAGATCACCCCGGAGGCTGCTGCAATGCTTCTGGAAGCTCAAGCAGCTTCAGGCTACATTGTTGATCCAGTGAAGAACAAACTTCTCTCCGTAGACGAGGCTGTTAAGGAGGAGTTAGTTGGACCTGAACTCCATGAACGTCTCCTTTCTGCTGAGCGAGCGGCCACTGGCTTCAGAGATCCATACACCGGAGCTCGAATCTCTGTGTTTGAGGCCATGAAGAAGGGCCTAATGGATAAAGAGCAGGCCACCAAATTCCTGGACGTGCAGCTTGCGACGGGTGGAATCGTGGATCCCATCAACAGTCACAGAGTCCCACTCCAGACGGCTTACAAGCAGGGGCAGTTTGATGCAGACATGAACAAGAAACTCACAGATCCCAGTGACGAGTCCAAGTTGTTCATTGATCCCAGCACTCAGGAGCCACTCACCTATAAACAGCTACTGGAGAAGTGTACCAAAGACCCAGAAACGGGCCTGCTGATTTTACCGGTTACAGAGCAAGCTGGTCAGAGAGAGAGAACATACACGGATATGGAGACCAAAGAGGTGTTCAGCAGCTCCAATGTCAACGTTCCATTTGGAAAGTTTAAAGGAAAAACTGTCACCATCTGGGAAGTGATCAATTCCGAGTATTTCACTGAGGAACAGAGAAGAGAGCTGATCCGGCAGTACAAGACTGGTAAGATCACCGTGGAGAAAGTCATCAAAATCGTCATCACTGTGGTTGAAGACAAGGAGAAGGAAAGCGGAAACGTCTTCAAGGGTTTGAGGGCTCCAGTGACCGCCAATGAGCTCCTGGAGTCTAAGATCATAAACAAAGACTTGTTCAACAAACTGAGCAATGGTAAGATCTCAGTCAAAGAGGTTTCTGAGATGGATGCTGTAAAGAAGGCCCTGCAGGGTACCCCCAGCATCGCAGGTCTCCTGAACGAACCTACTAAAGAGAAGATGCCTTTCTATCAAGCCTTGAAGAAAGAACTACTGTCCCCAGAGACAGCTGTGAATCTTCTGGAAGCTCAGGCAGCAACAGGATTTCTGATCGACCCTGTGAAAAACGAACGCATGCCTGTTGACCAAGCTGTTAAATCGGGTCTCGTTGGTCCAGAGCTGCATGAGCGTCTCCTGTCAGCAGAGCAAGCTGTCAGCGGCTACAGAGATCCCTACACGGGGAAAAAGGTGTCCCTTTTTGAAGCCATGAGCAAAGGCCTCGTAAAAAAAGACCAAGGAATCCGTCTGCTGGAAGCCCAAATTTCAACGGGCGGAGTTATAGATCCTGTTAAAAGCTGTCGCGTCCCCAATGAAGTCGCCTACAAAAGAGGATACTTTGATGAAGAAATCAACAAGACCTTGAACCAAAGCACAGATGAGACAAAACTGTTTTATGATCCCAACTCACAGCAGGAAACCACCTATGCACAACTCATGGATCAATGTGTCAGAGACAAAGAGACCGGACTGCCTTTACTTCCTCTTTCAAAGAAGGCTCCAAAGCCGAAAGAGGACAAACAAATAACTGAGGCCAAAACCAAAGAGGCTCTAAACGAGAAGACAATGGAGCTGGAATATGGACATTTCAAAGGAAGAAAAGTCACAGTTTGGGAGATCATAAACTCTGAATACATCACAGAGGAACAGAGAATAGAACTGATCCGACAGTATAGAATGGGACTGATAACAATCGAGAAGCTGATTAAGATTGTGATTACGACGGTTGATGAAAAAGAGGACAAACCAAAGGAAGAAGCTTGTTTTGAAGGCCTGAGAGAACGGGTCAGTGCCAGCTCACTTCTTGATTCCAACATTATTGACAAGGCCACATTTGAGCAACTTCAGCAGGGCAAAAAGGCCCCCAAAGACATCAGCCAAACTGATAAAGTCAGAAAGTACCTGCATGGCTCCGACCGCATCGATGGCATCACCATGGAAGACTCTGATGAGAAGCTGAGCATATATGAAGCAATGAAAAGGAAGGTCTTACAGCATAACACTGGACTGGAACTTCTTGAGGCCCAAGCTGGGACTGGTTTTATAACTGATCCAGTGAAAAATGAGAAATACTCTGTGGATGATGCTGTTAAGGCTGGAGTCGTTGGCCCCGAGCTTCACGAGAAACTTCTGTCTGCTGAAAAGGCAGTGACAGGATACAAAGATCCATACACTGGCAGTAAGATTTCCCTGTTCCAAGCCATGAAGAAAGCTCTGGTGTTGAGAGAGCACGCTATTCCTATTCTAGAAGCTCAGATGACAACTGGTGGAATCATTGATCCAGTCAGCAGCCATCGTGTTCCTGTTGACGTCGCCGTCCAGCGTGGCATCCTCAGTAAAGAAATGTTAAAATCATTCAACGAACCGACAGGTGACATTAAGGGCTTCACCAACCCGGGCACCAATGAAAGGGTAACCTACAAACAGCTGCTGGAGACATGCATTCGAGATCCCAACACAGGTCTGTGCTACCTGCCATTGCCAAAGGGTGAAGCTCCTGCAACGACTGAGAAGTCCTACGAGTACACAGAGGAGCAAACTCAAAAAGATCTAGCAAATACTCCTATTGAAATCCCACATCAGAGCTTTGCAGGAAGAACAATGACCATTTGGGACGTCATGAACTCAAACATGCTCCCTGAAAGCGAGAGACAGCGGCTGCTAGAACAGTATCGCTTGGGACAAATCACCAAGGAAAGGATGCTCATCATCATCATCGAAATCATCGAACAAAGAGAGACTCTGAAGCTGGAGCAGGGCATGTCATGTGATGTGATCAGGAGAAGAGTCACTATCGAGGAGCTGTACAGCGCTCGAATTATTGACCTTCACACATACAACCTCCTGAAGCAAGAGAAGATGAGTATCCGAGAGGTGATGGAGATGCCATCGGTCAAGCAGTACCTCTTTGGGACAGGTTGCATTGCAGGGATTTTATCAGACAGTCCTCCTAAAATCAGCATTTACCAGGCCATGAAGAATGGCAAAGTTAAGCTTGAAGTTGCTTTGAAACTTCTTGAGGCCCAGGCAGCAACGGGATTCATGATTGATCCAGTGAAAGACGAGCTCCTAACAGTTGATGAAGCTGTACGTAAGGGCCTTGTTGGCCCTGAGCTCCATGACAAACTCCTCTCAGCTGAGCGTGCGGTAACAGGATACAGGGATCCATACAGTGGGAAGGTGATTTCTCTCTTCCAGGCCATGAAAAAAGGCCTGGTTCCTGAAGATTATGCCTTAAGGCTTCTGGAGGCACAGAATGCCACTGGAGGTCTGATGGATCCTGAATACTACTTTCACCTTCCTGTAGATGTTGCAATGCAGCGCGGATACATTAATAAGGAAACGCTTGACCGGATAACCGAACCTACGGCGGATGTTAGAGGTTACATCGACCCAGCGACAGATGAGGAGCAGACCTATGCACAGCTGCTGAAGAGATGCAGGGTTGATAAAGAAAGTGGAATGCGGTTGCTGTCCCTGGCCGGCAGTCAGCTCTTCAAGGGTCTCAGAAGACAAATCACTGCAGACGAGCTCCTTCGTTCACAAATTATTGACCAAAAGACCTACAACGATCTCACTGATGGCCTCATCACAGTGGAGGAGATCAGCAGAGGACTGAAGAAGTACCTTGAGGGCACCAGCTGTATAGCAGGTGTGTATGTCGAGTCTACCAAAGATCGCCTTTCTATCTACCAAGCAATGAAAAAGAACATGATCCGGCCAGGAACAGCCTTTGAGCTGCTTGAGGCTCAAGCTGCAACAGGATACATCATCGACCCCATCAAGAACCTCAAACTGAATGTCACAGAAGCTGTTAAGTTGGGTGTCGTTGGCCCAGAATTTAAAGACAAACTCCTCTCAGCTGAACGAGCAGTCACAGGCTACAGAGACCCTTACTCTGGACAGATTGTCTCGCTTTTTCAGGCGATGAAAAAGGATCTCATCCTAAAAGACCATGGCATTCGGCTGCTTGAGGCCCAGATCGCCACCGGAGGCATTATCGATCCCCAGGGGAGTTACCGTTTGCCAGTGGAGACGGCATATGAGCGTGGCCTTTTTGACGAGGAAATGAATACGATCCTCACAGATCCCTCAGATGACACAAAGGGCTTCTTTGACCCAAACACAGAGGAAAACCTCACCTACCTGCAACTGATAGAGAGGTGTATGACGGATCCAGAAACCGGCTTTCGTCTGCTGCTGATGAAGGAGAAGAAACGTGAGAGGAAGACGTCGTCCAAGTCTTCGGTTCGTAAGCGAAGGGTTGTCATCGTTGATCCAGAGTCTGGCAAGGAGATGTCCGTTTATGAAGCATATCAGAAAGGTCTGATTGATCACCAGACCTACATAGAGCTCTCAGAGCAGGAGTGCGAATGGGAGGAGATAACGATAACTTCATCTGATGGAGTGGTAAAGTCCATGATCATCGACAGAAGGTCTGGACGGCAGTATGACATTGATGATGCAATCTCAAAAGGCCTGATAGATAAGTCTGCACTGGATCAGTACCGAGCAGGATCCCTGTCCATTACAGAGTTTGCAGACATGCTCTCTGGAAACATGAGTGGAAGCAGATCACGTTCCTCCTCCTTTGGCTCCTCCTCCTCCTATACCTCAAGCCCAGTACCTTCCATTAAAACACCAGCAACCACCTGGAATGACCCATCTGAGGAAACTGGACCTGTAGCTGGAATATTAGACACAGACACACTGGAAAAGGTTTCTGTCACCGAGGCCATTCACCGAAACCTGGTTGACAACATAACAGGTCAACGGTTACTGGAAGCTCAGGCCTGCACTGGTGGGATTATTGACCCAAACACAGGAGAGAAGTTCTCTGTAGCTGATGCGATGAATAAAGGACTTGTGGATAAAATCATGGTGGACCGCATCAGTTTAGCCCAGAAGGCGTACAATGGATTTGAGGATCCCAGAACCAAAACCAGAATGTCTGCTGCCCAAGCCCTGAAGAAAGGATGGCTTTACTACGAAGCCGGACAGCGGTTCCTTGAGGTCCAGTATCTTACTGGTGGGCTTATTGAGCCAGATGCCTCAGGCAGAGTCTCCATTGATGAGGCTATGAAGAAGGGCACCTTAGACACCCGCACAGCCCAGAAGTTAAGAGATGTCAGCGCATATTCAAAATACCTCACCTGCCCAAAAACCAAGCTCAAGATCTCCTACAAGGATGCCATGGAAAGAAGCATGATTGAGGAAGGAACCGGTCTGCGGCTGCTCGAAGCATCGTCTCAGTCCACCAAAGGCCTTTACAGCCCGTACAGCATCAGCGGTTCTGGCTCTGCTACCGGATCACGATCCGGTTCCAGAACCGGCTCCAGATCAGGCTCCAGGAGAGGCAGCTTTGATGCCACGGGATCCAGTTTCACAACGACCTTCTCGTCGTCCTCCTACGGTTCTCCGAGCTATAGCCGGCGCTACTGAGGACGGATGTGCTTTAAAATCACAACGCTCACCAGATGCCTACTTCCCTGTGGAATAATAACTTCTTTTATTTTGTTCTGCATGGGGTTGTTACAACACTTGCAATTTTTTTATTTTCTACCAGCTTATTTTTTTTTGGTTTATTGTATATTTGACTCCTCATTAGATTCATGATCTTGTACTGTAAGCAGTACAATTGTCTTGGTTTTGACTTTTTTTAATATTCATTTTAAGATACGTATTTAGTCTTCCACAAACATACAATCATTTCCCAAAACCTACTGTCGGACTGTTAACCCAACCAAATCGGATGTACAAACTAAGGTTTCTGTCCATGTGTATATTTCTGAAAAGTCAAGAGAAAACTCTTCTCTGCAGAGCAGAATATGGAGTCAATGGATAGTCTGCTTAAAGGATGCCAAGCTTCAATATCTTTCCTCTCCTGGGCTTCACTGCCATATTTACTCTGAAATGCATAAACTCAGCTTCATCACCAGGTTCTGAGCGCTGCAGTTAGAGCGACGTGTGCTCACAGTGCAACAGGCACCAAGCAAGGAACATCTGCCAGTTTGACTCGGATTGTCTAAATTCCTGCTTTTCCTGGAGGCACAGAGAGACGATTATAAAGAGAAACTTTGGATTTAGTTTGATATCCGATTTCGAGGATCGAGTGTGTTGAATATCTGTGTGCGCTACTCGGACTCGTCTATCCGGGAGCCAAACGAGTAAAAGAGGGATATGAAGCTAACTAGAGGGAAACGCGCTGCCTTGGTAATTTGTGCAGTTTTGTGCAGAACGCCCTAAAAAGAAAAGGCGACGACGTAGCTACTACGATAGGAACTACTCTGGTAGCTACTTCGGTCAGTCAGTTACAGAAAGAACTCTATGTAACTCGCGTTCCCACCATGCTTCTGTGTTTTTGTCTGAGAGGAAGAAGAAGAATCCTAGTTTGCGTTGTCACTACCCGATCCGTCCCGGGAGCACGATCCGTCCTGCGCAAACAGAATAACTTCTGGGTAGGCGAATACTTAGTTTTTCTTACTTTTTTATTATTTTGTCCTTTTCGTGCCGGAGGGCTACCCACCTCTCCCCATTTATATCACGGTCTAACTGTTACTTTGTTCACCTGAAACTGACCTTTTTTTAGTTTTGTTATCGATCAGGTAAAACTTCATTGGTCATTAGACACGCTAACGCTACAGATGCTCCAGACTCGGCATACCGACGCTGCCTGATGTTGTTATCGTTGTCTAGGCAACCACAATGTTTGACATCATGTGGCAACGTTCAGCCAATCACGTAGCGTAACGTCACTTGCAGGAAGCAGGAAGCAGGACCGGAGCAGATCTGGTAGCTACAGCGGCTTTAAAACGCCACATCGCTGAAACACCAGCGCTGCTCTGCTGCTCGGTTCGGTCGCGTTGCTCTAAAAATCTGCAGAAGACTCTTTGAGCTTTGGTTGTTCAGAGAAGCATCCAACTGATGCATGACTGAAAGCTCAGCTTAAAAACAGCTTCCAGCCATAAAAACCCTGCTGGTTACAGACGTCAGGCCTTCTTTAGCCCAGGTTAACGTCACTCATCCAGAGTTTTAATCCATAAACTTCGTATTCAGACTGTAGGGATGATAAATGAACAGCAGGAAAAGCCATAAGTTAACATTTTTTGAGGAAGATCTTTAAGCTTTGCAGCACATCCAGTATTTGTATTCGACACTAAATGTACTTATTTCATGTTAAATCTTCTTTGTAAAGCAGCCCATTGATCTATATCTCATTTTATTTTCATATTCTATATTTCTGCTTCGCATGATTTACTAACATATAATAGAAGCAGCAGGTATTATATCCTTCCAAGCTTATTTTTTGCTGTTTCTAGAGGCTTGAAGGATTGTATCTTAGTGAGGGTTCATCAAGCCTTGTTTGGTGTATTTATAAAAATAAAAATGGGTTGTGGAAGTTTGTTGTTACACCTTAAGCCTGTAAATAAACACAGAAACTAAAAAGAAAAAAGTGTCTTTTTGTTTTTATTACTTTTTATTATCAGCTGTCGTTATCAGATCAAGATGAATGCCTGCTATAAAACAAAACGTGTTTTTTATAAATGAAATATACTCAGAAAATAAAACAAAACACATAATCATCAACATTTTTTTT
>NW_015150765.1:571524-574745 GCF_000732505.1 Cyprinodon variegatus | reverse complement strand
ACAAGTTGGGGCAGCACCAACCTAAATTAAATACCAACAGGCTATAATGAAAATGAGCTTAAATGAAACAAAACTAAGGAATCTATTTTTAAAATGTAAGGAGTAGAAGGAAAAAGTTGTCGATAAGATAATTACTCCAGTAAATTATAGACAAACAACATTTCTTCTTAAGTATTTTATTACTTGACACCTCTGATAAACAGTATTTTACATTTAATTTTTAATAAAGTGTCTCCATCTCACCTCTGCACATGACGTCATGTGTGACATAATTCCAACGGGTTCTTGGACCCTCGTGGTCCTTTAACACCTGGTTTCTGGGAATCCCTCTGATCTCTATTCACTGGATTTCTGATTGCCCGAAAAAAGTGAAGCTACCGTCGGCCATCTTGGTACTCCCCACTCCCACAGAGACGCGCAGGACAATGCCTCCCTGTGCAGCATTTGGCTGCAGAAACCAGCAGTTTCCTGGCAGTTGGAAGTTTTTTTCACAGGTAATTTTACAGTCAGGGTCAGTGTGTGCATACATGCTTTTATGCATAGTTTTTCAAATGATCAAATTCTTGTAACTAAGAGCAAAAAGCAAAATATGAACTTGATGTTTTCTGTTATTTTTTACCAATTGATGTGATTCTGTTAGTGTAGAAAGTGAAGCTCTGGAGTGATCAAACTGGTTCATTCATTTGCTCCTTTGTAAATCTGTCAGATTTGAGGGCTAATTTAAAGACACGGCATAAAGTATACGGCATCATGCATGCAAAATTTGCAAATAGAAAAATACTACAGCATAAACAGACATGTGCTTTTAATTCAGTCTTTATGTAAAACTTTTAAATTATATGTAATTACCGTAACAATGACTCTGCAATGTGATGGGCCGAGTTTTTTTATTCTAAGTTAAAGTTAATCTACTGATGCTATGGAACAGCCAGTCTGTGTCAAAGTGATGAATTTATTTTAAAAGTCTTAAATCCTCCTGAAAATGAGAACATCGTTGCTGTTCGATGCTGTGGTGCACAGATTGTTTACACTGAGACTAGGGAGTACCAATATGGCGGCCGGTGGCTTCACTTGGACCCCTTACTACCAACGAGCAATCGGCAATCTAGGGAATAGAGGTCAGTGGGGACTCCCCCTGGAGGTCACAGGTGGCACCATGTTGATGGAAAGGCTGCGTCTGATTGGTCAGTTTATTTCTAGATTAGTTCCCACAATCTGGAGAAAAAAAATCCAAACCCGGGCTGGATTATTACCGCCATGTCAGAACCAAGGTGGCCCAAATGCTCCCGGTCTGCGGCCTCCTCACCCAGCAGAGCCGGGTCCAGAGAAGGGTCTGAAATGGTGACAGGAACCCGGAGCATCGAACCGAATCCAGGGCCGCTGCAGAACAGGCTGGACCTGCAGGGCCCCGGGGCCCTCAGAGTGTCTGGAGCCACCGGCCTCACGGTAAGAACTGCTTCCACACCTATGGTGGATTTCAGTGAAAAAAAAAAAATTTAGAAATCAGAAGCAAATATTTGGTGATAAAATTTTCCATAATTAGATTAAATTCGTCAATTTAACGTGAAAAAAAAAGAGAAATCGGTCAGTTTGTTGGTTTCTCTCAGGTTCCGATCAATTTTGTATTTAAAAAAGAGCAACTGAAGGAGAAACCCCCCTAAAATTATTACTTTACTTCTAATTAGAAATTAGTGCAACAGAAAATAACAAAAGCAATATGATCAAAATAAAATTTCTACTCATCCAGTGGGATGATCTACAGTCAGATTAAAACCTTTAGCACAGATTAAAATGCTGATATTTTACATATTTTCCCAGAAATTAATCATCCTTTAACAAATTATTTTACTAAAGTGAAAATCAGCTGCATTTAGAAAATGTTATTTTGCAGATATTACATAATAATTAAGAGTGTGTGAATTTAGGCAATAAAAATTTCATTAAATCAAATATTTGCTAACGGCATTGAGGCTTCACTGTTTTACACTATTATAACTGAAACTATACAGTAAATGTAGATAAATTAATAAAAGTAAATAAATTAAATGTTGTGGTTCACACAATAAGCAATGCCTCGACCCTCTTCCGGTTTAATCTGGCTGAAATTTTACATGTGCAATTATTTATATCTCTATCAGAAACCCCAGTTAGTTCAGAGCTGGAATTTACCACTTAATATAAAGAGATAAAATAATTTTACATGCAAAATGTCCGCTAGATCAAACAGCTGGAAGTGCGTCAGAGACATTATTAAATGGCTGTGGTCAGAAAATTTAGTTTCTCTTATTTCAAATAATAATTTATGCTATTTACTCACTAAAAAAGTTTTTTACTCAGTCAGTTTCACCTGCAAAGCCACACATTTCCTGAGTGAGGGGTGTCTGTAGACATGACATCCCTCACTGGTCCCTTAACAAGCTCATTTGTTGATCATTGAAATGGAAGAAAAAAACAAAAACTCAATGAAACCAAGATGGCTGACACACAGAGGAAAAAGACCAAACAGCTTCAGTTTCTACAGAGGAGCAGAGGAAACAGCATCCAACAGAATAACATATTACAACTGGAAAACTAAATTACAACTATATCTATGCAGCTACTTTTTACTGCATAAAATGCATAAAGTACACTTGACTGGACAGATAAATATTTTCTGTAGAGTAGAACTTTGTTTAGAACCTTGTTTTAAATGCCTAAGGATGTATAAAAACACTCAGTAAACAAAATCCTGCCTGAGTTTCCCATCATTCATGTCCTGCAGAGCGCCCTGTCATCCCCTCCTCCACCAGCAGAGGTCAGACCTGCAGCTGTAAACAGACTGCTTTCCTCAACAAACGGTTTGTTTTTGGTGAAAGGATGAATATGAAGTGAATGTTGCTCCATTAATGCTGTAAATGGATATTTAAAGAAATACAGTCCAGGAATTCTTATTCAAAAAAGGGTCTGAGAGAAACTTTGCTGCTCAAATCTAAAAATGTATTTTTAGCCTTATTTTTATTCTTTATTTTTTTTTATGTCTAATTCTTTTTTTATTTTACAGATTTCTTTTCAAGTTTCTGTTATGCAGAAAAAAAAATTGTATTCTTTTCAATTTTTCTTTTCCCAGATGGTATTTTCCTGACTTTCTGCCTCCTGATCAATGAAATGTTCTGGTTTACATCCAGCAGAATAATAGACACCAAATGAAGCCCCGCCCCCAGAAAGAGGAAGCTCCGCCCTAA
>NW_015150765.1:568876-570593 GCF_000732505.1 Cyprinodon variegatus | reverse complement strand
CCATCCATCCATCCATCCATCCATCCATCCATCCATCCATCCATCCATCCTGGAGTTTCTACCTACAAATATCGAGCCTGATGGACTGAAGAGACGTTTCTTTCATCTTTTATCTCTCAGTTGATGTTTTTTTCCGTCCTTAGTCTGAATTTGTTTCAAACACAGTTTCTTCTTCATGTTTCCTAAAAGTGTGAATCTCAAGTTTACCTCTGAGCTTCAGCTCAGAGTTTATAGTTTTTTGTTTAAAATTATACTAAAGAGTCAAAGTTCTGGTGTTTTAATCGTAATCTAAAATAAATGCTGCATAAAAAACAAAGAGATTGAAAATTTGTCACAGAACAAAGTAGAAAAAGGTTTAGAGTTAGCTGTAAATAATGTAAGCTTTATATTTAAAACTGAACATAAAACTTCAAACTGCAAATAGTTAAGCAATTGTAAGCACAAATTATATGGAGATTAACTGGAGTCATACGTTTTTCTAAAAAAAAATTATTTTTTTAACCTGGAAAAAACATTAAACTATAAAATATTTTAGAAACGAAAAATATAGTTTTCAAACTAAAAAAAGAAAAGAAAAAAAAAAGAGTGAGCTCATGAGGGAGTGACCTTTGAAGGTGGAGGTTCACTCTGAGTCAGCTGATCCGCTCTGGGTTCACAGCCACCTGCAGCCGACCCGCCATGGCTGGTGTCTGGTGTTGATATTTGTAGCCGAGGTGTCAGAGCTCCATGAAGCCTTCCAGCAGGAATGATGAGGAATGCTGTTCTGTCAGATGAGCATACCCGATCAGACCAGCATACCTACAGTCAATACCAGTTTATCTCTTTAGTTTTAAACGAAAAATAACTTTAAACTACCTCAATGTGCATGTTTCTGTTTAGTCATGTACAAAAAACGATTTAATTACTTCGTTTTTGGTGTTTTTTGAAGCGTATGACGATCTGAGCTTAAATAGTTTTTTTTTGCACATGACTAAACGTAGTTGAGGTAGTTTAAAGTATGTTTTTCACACAAAACTAAAGTGATAAATGCAAATCTGACGTCTGGCGCGTGCGTGTTGACTGTAGGTATGCTGGTCTGACAGAACGCCTCCATCAGCAGAGTCTCCGTGGAAGGAGTCTCCCTCTCTGATAGGTCTGTCTGATCAGAATTAGGAGAACCTTCAGCTTCCTGTTGCTGCTGTTTGTCAGTGAGAGCCTGTTTGCGGGGAACTGAGCAGTGATCTGATCGTACAGACGATAGATGATGATACAGAAAAACGTCTGTCGCCATGATAAGAGCTGTCTGAATAGTGCTGGCAGTGAGGAGGTAAAGTTTATAAAATCTCTTTTACAGACGGAGTCACCAAGCGCTGTTCAAAGAAACCAGGACCAGATAAAAACATAGAAAAATAAAATCATATAACTATAAAATAAGAAAAACATAAGTATGGGATTAGATAACTGTCAAAGGAAATGTTTTTGTGTGGATTTATGTGTTTTTAAATGAGCTTCGTCTGCAGGGAGGCTGGGCTCTCCCTTAGCGAGAGGGTGAGGAGCTGCTTCTCCTCCACATCCAGTCAGCTGACCTTCTGTTTAAGATGCCCTCCCCCCTCTGAGGCCTTCCAGGCAGGTCCCACTGGGAGGACAACAAGGACACCATTAGGTGGAGGTCTATGGAGGGAGGGACGACCAAATCTGTTAGGGCAGCTGGAAAAAACAAAAAAAATGTTTTAATAAA